>NW_022196915.1:103632234-103634506 GCF_008632895.1 Mastomys coucha
TGCCAACGGCAAGCCAGATGTCATCGCCATCTTGTAATGGCGATGTGCTTACGATGGCTTCCCACAGAGTACCACCTCCTAAGAGTCATCCTCTCACCTCTATATGCATGTGTACACTTGTGAGCATGCACTAAGAAGCAGGCATTTACACATACAAGCTCACACATATACACACATATACATACATACACAATACACACACATACATACACATAAACACAAACACACGGAGGCACACACAAACACACCCAGGCACACACATATATACACATGTTTATACATACACAGGTATACATATACATACAAGTACACACACATACACAAAGATATACATGCATGCACACACATATACACATATACACAGATATATATGTGTGCACACACATACACATAAACACATATGCATACATACACAAAATTGTATTCTTTTCATAATATGTAAAACATTATATATATGTTCATATGTATATGCATACGTATACACACATACAACACATGTATACACACACGCACAAATTGAATAATAAGGAAAAATGAGCTTCTATCATCAACAAAGCAACAGAAATAATGAGGGGCTCTACCTGAAAAACAAGGCAGAAGAAACGAACTGACTTCCAGAAAGTTTTCCTCTGTCCTCTGTTCACAGGAAGTGACGTGAACACACATACACTAATACACACACAGACACACACGCACCACACAAATAAATGAACAACAACACATCTTTAAAGAAAAAAGATGGGTAAGTCGATGAGCACATGCATAGTGTTATACATATTGTTCAAGAGGAGACCCAATTCTGTAGTATTTTCTTTGATGAATAGATGCAGAAAAGAAAGTTAGGTATCGATGACCATTCCAGGACATATGTATGCATGCATAACTTAATACATTCATCTCAAATAAAAATAGCAAAGAACATTTGAAAAAAAAAAAGCAAAGTAAGATGTTCACTAAAAAAACAAAAACAAAAACAAAAAAACCCAAAAAACCCAAAAACCCTTTTAAGTATATTTGCCACAGGCCGGCCAGTCTGGGCCTCCCTCAACCCACGGGGAAACAGGGTCCTAGTCACGTCGACAAGGTGTCGGCGAGAATGACAGAGTTGACACAAGGAAGTGCAGAGTCTCAGTGTATTTCTTAAAAATGGCATCAGGCTTTTACAGTCATTACAAAAGAGAAATGAAAAATCTGGCAGCTCAGCAGTTGAGGTACATCTGAGGCCACCTGAAACTGGGTCTAAAGCAGCCACCTCTTCTGGACAAGTGCTGCAGCCCCCCCGCCCCCAGCCCAAGCACTCTGGGCCTGGGGGGTCCGTAGACTGCATGAGGCTCGAAGCTTGAATGATCTGTCTCAATTCTGAATGTGTAAGTAAGTCCATGCACAAAGTAAAAACAAGGCTTATATAGTATACAGAAAACAGGGCAAATGACAAGTCACGTCAAGGTCAATAAGATCAGACAGCAAGACAGAAGTCACATAGGCAAATGACAGTCACATCAAGGTCGATAAGATCAGGCATCCAGGTGTGAAGCAGAAGAGCAGTGGTGCCCTTCCCACTGGGGCAATCTTGGCAGTCCCAAGCTAATTATCTGGGTCTGTTGGAGGCAAGCACCAAGAAGTCCCAATCTAGCAGTTCCTGAGAATGCCCTTAAGTGAGGGAAGCCCTTCAATTACTCTCTGGTATGTAAAGCAATTCTGTCTTCTGAGAGATTGCTCTGAGAATTCTAAGTATGTTTACAGTTAGCAGTAGTGCCTGACCTCTATTCCTAACACTGAGGACACCCTGTCTGATAAGGCAGCTTCCTTGTGAGAAATTCCAAGCTAACGACAGCTTGGTAATAAATTGGGATATATTGGAACGCTGTGCTGGCCAAGGAACAACATTAAATCTTAAGTTTTAGCTATTTACGAATCATTTCTTGGGGTACCTTTATGCCTGAATAAGAAGGCATGTTGAAATTGGAAAGACTAATCTGGAACATGTTTGAGTTTGGAGATGGCAACGACTGACTGAATACCCAGGAGGCAAACTCCCTTTGAAGTCATAACGCCTCTTGTCCATGATCAGGTTTTCAAGCCTGACACTGCAGACTTTACTGGAGTAGACAAGTGGGCGTGGCATATACTTATATAATTTTCATTTTTAAAGAAGTGTATTGAACGATGTGGAATGACCAAAGGAGAGAAAAGAGATGAATACAAAACCAGGCCATACAAATGTTGGAACCAGATATGACAGAGGTAATGTTGTGAATCCATAGTGAAACAA
>NW_022196915.1:103634545-103642228 GCF_008632895.1 Mastomys coucha
AAAAAAAACAAAAAAAAAACAAAAAAAAACCAAAAAACAAAAAACAAACAAACAAACAAACAAAACAACAACAACAACAACAACTTTAGAATTCTCCTCTCATTATCAAGAAGTAAAATACATCACAAGTCACAAAACAGGAAACAACTCTGGATTATTTAAGAATGAAGATGTGAAAACTAAGACTTTAAAAGTATAGAGGAAGGAGACAGGCAGGAGAATCCTGTGAGCTCACGGGCAGAGACACAAAAAATCCCTTTGAACTCACAGGCAAGCTAGTCTGGGGAACTCTGTGGCGAAGCACCACCCCTACAAAGTGGAAAATGAAGACCATCACTATAGCTTCCTCTGAGCCCTCCCACCCACCCAGAGAGAGAGAGAGAGAGAGAGAGAGAGAGAGAGAGAGAGAGAGAGAGAGATTTTTAAAGTAAAGATTTTCTCAAATGGCTCCCTAAAGAAAACTCACAAACCACAAAGAAATTTACAGCATAACATTAAAAGATTATTGTCCTAAATTTATAAAATTAAAAATAAATTGAACAACTTAAGCAATGTACCAGATTAACAAGCAAAAACGTCATCCTTCATGACAGATAAAAAACCATGGTTAAATCAACAATTGCACAAAACAGATACCCCCACCTCATTTGTAATGACAAATATGAGTTACTGGTCATAACATAATCTTTGAAATTGTCATCAAGTTGGCTAGAATTTTAAAATTCTGTTAGTTCCACGACGCCAAGTATTCGGAATCAGAACAATGAGAATCACTCATTATGATGGCTGATGTGTGCTAGATTTACCCAGGAGGGTCATTTAGGAGTCATCATTGGATGAAGCTGTGTTTCCAGCACACCCACAAGCCACCTTCTGACTACATCCTGGGGATCCTCTCTCAGGGCCACAAGAGAAAACTCACAGTCATGTTTGAGCATGGCTACTTGTTACTGAGGAGAGGAACAATATTCATCTCAAAGAAAGTGAGCGAATTGTGGCATAAGCATTTACTGAGACACTATATCCAGTTGTCGGATGATTGGTAGCTACACTCGTGGCCACAGATAAATCCACACACGAGATACTGATTAAAGAGTTTACAGGAGACTGTATAACATGACATTTAGGTAAAGCCTCAGCAGCATGTAAATGTAAAGAAATTGGTCAAATAAGGAGCCTTTAAATGTTACTGTATAATCTGTACTTTGTAATATCTGATCATTGCATGGTTCACTAACCTTCAAGCTAACAGAAAATTAAGCATTAACTATGGTGCTAAGAAAAAAAAAATATCTGCAGTACCAACACCTTCAAAATTCCTCTGTAAAATTTTGATATCTCAGTAGGGAACTAGAAAGATTATTCTAGGCTATCTCTAAGATGCCCTTAGTTCGATATACTTTATCCTAAATTCCCGCACTTGAAGCCATGAAGGTATGAAGAATTGTCAACCGCCCTCATGGGCTGGCTGTAACATCTGTGGACGTTCTGTCTGGTGGCTGCATGCCTAGACCACCAAAGCATTCTGTGTGGACTGTGGCAGCAGGCAAGGCTGAACGACATGTCCAGGGCACAGATCTCAGCTCTGGTGTGTGGTGTTGGAGGGTTTGGTGCTCTCGTTGCTGCCACCACATCCAACGAATGGAAAGTGACCACCCGGGCATCGTCGGTGATAACCGCCACGTGGGTTTATCAGGGTCTGTGGATGAATTGTGCAGGTAACGCCCTGGGCTCCTTCCACTGCCGGCCGCATTTCACCATCTTCAAGGTAGAAGGTAAATATGAGAGCTGTGTTTGAGGATAGAGCGAAATGTTCCCTTCCCTTCCTGTGCTGAGTCAACGAGCAGGTGGCAGGCAGTTGGCTGCTCTCACTCCGAGTGTGTTAAAAGCGCCACAGTTTGGCTATGATGGATGGGGTCTCTATTGGCTAAAAGAATTAAATTGTTGATTTAGATAAATAAAATTAAGAATAACCTTGGGGTCTTTAGACCTGGCTGATGCCAGGAATAGACTCCAGTGCAAAATGTAGGAACAACTGCATTGGCTTAAGACCTGATTTTAATACTCAATGAGTCACAGAGAAATTTTCCTGGGTGTTCTATCCTGTGTTGGAAGGTCTTTCACTGATTTAGAATTTCCCTCTTGAAGGAAACCTCTGAAGGAACTAATTTCAATGTCATAGCAGTCTCCATATTTTCTTTTTTATAACCATGTTTGGTAATAAAATAACAGTGTCTTAAATGTTAGTCAATTGAAAGGAAGTGCCAGGAATGGTCCTTTTGGCTTTCTCTGTTTGTTCTTCATTTGTGAGTAATCTTTCCTCTTCTAAACTCTGAATCTTAATGAAGACAGTTTTGTTGGCTTTAAAGACATTTTCATACTTTAGAGACATCCAGAGAAACAATTGTCATTTGCTTTATAACTTAATAATCTCCATCTGCCCTCTGTTGCTGAAGAGTATACACTTCTGTAAATACACTACGTGATTCCGGAGGTCCCACTGTCTGAGGATGGGGAGGACTTGGGAGGCCCTAGCAGTGTCTGAGCATGGGGAGGACTCGGGAGGTCCAACCACTGTCTGAGGAGTTATCAGTATTTATGGCTGCTGGGAAAGGGACGATCAGTTTTCTTCAGGGATGAAGGCCGGAGAGGCTGCACATGTTCCAGTAGATGGTCACACCCACGAACGTTCAGGTAGCACGAAGGCCCCGAGAGGCTGCACATGTTCCAGTAAATGTTCACACCCACAAATGTTCAGGTAGCACCAAAGGGACTCAGTAGGTATTAGATTTAGAGAGAGAGAGTGGGGGAGAGAGACAGAGACAGAGACAAAGAGAGACAGAGAGAGACTGAGAGAGAGAGGGAAAGATAGAGACACAGAAAGACAGACACACAGAGAGTGAGAGACAAAGAGAGACAGAGAGAGACTGAGAGAGAGAGGGAAAGATAGAGACACAGAAAGACAGACACACAGAGAGTGAGAGACAAAGATAGACGGAGACAGAGAGAGAACCTGTAACATACACAGTTGGAAGTGGGGTTATGGGAGGAAGTGGGGATATGGGAGGAAGTGGGGATATGGGAGGAAGTGGGGATATGGGAGGAAGTGGGGATATGGGAGGAAGTGGGGATATGGGAGGAAGTGGGGATATGGGAGGAAGTGGGGATATGGGAGGAAGTGGGGATATGGGAGGAAGTGGGGATATGGGAGGAAGTGGGGATATGGGAGGAAGTGGGGTTATGGGAGGAAGTGGGGATATGGGAGGACGTGGAGGGGAAGGAATGTTTCTATTACACCACACAAAGGAGAAGCAGGAAAAATATATGCATGTATACTGAGTGAAATTTCCAACATTTAATCTGTGTACCAGGAATCTCTCAGTCAGGCAGTGGTGGCACACGCCTTTAATCCCAGCACTTGGGAGACAGAGGCAGGTGGCAGAGGCTAGGCTCCCATGGAAGTGCTAAGGAAGCCGAAGAACCTGTTGGTTTTCATGTGTGTTTATGATAGGATTTCCAGCACAGTGTTTTACTGATTGTGAGCCACAGATAAACAACACCTGTGTCCCGTGAGAACTTTCTAGAAACACACAATCTCAGGTCTCCACCTAAAGATCTCTAGGAGCCTCTTACACATTAAAAGTTTTAGAAAAAAAAAAAAAAAAACAAAACCATTAAGAGCTTGTATCTAGAATCCCAGAAGACATCACATTTGGCAAACGTCTTACTCTCCCTGAGCAATTTTCATGTGTGTGTACATCCTTGTGCGTGAGTGCAGGCATGCATGCAGTGGTCAAAGGATAGCTTCAGGTGTCAAGCTTTACCTCCGACCTTGTGAAAAGCTCTTGTGTTTTTTCTCCTGAATACGCCAGGCAAGCTTGCTCCTGGACTTCTGGGGAGCCCCCTGTCTTTGTTTCCCAATGCCCCATAGGAGTGTTGGGATTCTAGACACAAGCACAATGTGTCTGGCTTCTACATAGGTTCTGGGGAATCAACTCAGGTTTCACACTTACACAGCACTTTTACTCACTGGACCTTCTTCTCAGCCTTAAGTATTCTTGTCATAAGGCAATTACTTGGCAAAACACAGGCAAAGTGTATTTTTATCCTGCCTGACATAAAGTGGGTTCTCTATAAATTGTGGAAATTACCGTTATGAATATCTCTTTAGTCTCTGAAACCCCACATGTCAACTGTAAGAAGGTGTTTCCAGTCAAGATCTTACTGGCTGCTTTTGGGACCTAAGCACATGGTTGCATGCCTCCAGTTCCTGCAGCACATCTTTCTGGGGAAGACTGAGGCAAGGATTCCTATGATATGACATAGCTGTATAAAGTTAAATGTCCCAGGATTGTTTTAATCTGATGTGGTAAGACACATGACACACAGATGCCTCTAATGTGCAATGAAAAGAATTTTCATATTCACAAACACTAAGAAAGCAGGAGGCAGGCATCCCTGCAAAGCCCTTTGGAGAATATGAGGTCGATGAGCAGGCAGAGAGAGAAGCAGGGACCTGTGCCTCTTCAGGAAAGAACCGTGCTGGACAGAGTCACAGGCTTGGACAGATTTTTGTACTGACCAGTTTAAACGATTTTTTAGCAAGCTCTCAGGTCAGATTGTTGGGCTGTCTATTTCCTGGCAACTAGAAGCTTGGGGTATGAGGGTTGGAAAGAGATTTTGATTGTCTGGGTCACATCTGAAAGCCATGCTTGCAGAGGCTGTGCATTGTGTCTGAGAGTTAGCTAGCTCCGGCAAAGAGTGTCTGTCACCTGGTCAGCAGTGGCTTTCAGTAACTACAGTATAGAGAACACGGAAGAGGAGAAGTATAGTTAATGAGAATACAACTAACACCAGCCCCTGGGGCTTTTTTGGCTTAAGTAACAGCTGGGCAGGGCTTTGCTGTCCCACCCTACCCCCACCCCCACTCCGTGAGCCTTAACACATATCTAGCATCAGCGGTGTTTCACTGTTGAATGTTTTGTGTAAAGAAAGCTCATGTTCAACTTTCCCAGGATTCCTTGATCCCCGTGCTTTGCCCAGTCATCTCTACTAAGTGTTCACAATCCTGTCACCTAACCCGCCATACACAAAGTCTTCTCACAAAGGATACCCAAGAGGGAACACTAAAACATACTTTTATGTATGTGCCAGTATGTGTTTGAACGGTCATGTGTGTGTGAGAGCACACGTGTGGGTAGATGCACGTGGAAGCAGATGTGTGTGAGTGCTAGAGGTCAACGGCAAGTCCCAAGGATCCTCCTGCCTCTGCTCCCCAGGGGTGGGCCGACAGTGCATGCTACACGTTCCATACTCGGGCACTGAGGACCAAGCTTGGGTCCTTGCACTTGGACAACAAGCATGCTACAGCTGAGACATCCCCAGTGTCCTCAAAGGACATTTCCCAAGAAAGCGCTGCATTCATTCATTCTCAAACGTCTTACACTTGTGTATTTTGAGATAATGCTCACTAGTGAAAACTGAATCATTCTTAATTGAACTTGCGGTAATTAGCCAGCTGGTCTACAATTAAACCTTTGTCAGATTTTTGTTTTCATGTTTGTATTATCGGCTAATTTGATTACCAAAGGTTGACAATTGGAAAGTGGCTATGTTGCCATTCTTCAGAGGCAAAGGGATCTTGTGGGCTCTAATTTGTTGACCCATTAATGTGTCCTGTCATCAAAGCAATCCCTAGATCCCTGTCAGAGAATAGATACTCTTGAGTTTTGGTGGGGAACAGGGCATGGGCCTGCCTGAGGATGGGTAGCTGACAGTGAGGCAGATATTCAGCAAACATCAGCCTATCATGCTTAGAGCTATATGGTGATTAAGGACAAGGGGCACAGAATTCCCAGAAAAGCTGATGCTGAAATTGTCTGGCAAGATGGCAGAAGTCTGCCAAGGGCGGGCAAGAGAGAGGGCATCTCAGGCTAGAGAGCCTGCCCAGATCCACAACTTATTAACTGCATGGCTTGGGGAAGAATGCTGAAGGCTTGGGCTCCCTGGACTGGAGACAGGGAGCGCTGTTGGTGTCAGGAATGGTGGTGAGTTAGTGTGTGGGTAGCATGCAGCTGGAACCTGAAGCCAAGGAAGGCCTAAAGCAGAAAAGAGCCACATGCACCAGGGAGCCGGCCAGAGCACACCCATGGGATGAAAACTGGCTGCAGACGAAGTGGAACTGCTATGGACCTTTAAACTCTAAGGTGGGATTGGACTTCAGCTGGAAAGAGTTAGAAGCTTCAAGAATACGGGAAGCTTTGCATATCTGACAGGACTTGTCCTATGTGAGGATTGTCAGGGTGTCCTATTCAGACATGAATGTAAATAGCAGTGGGAACCTAGACAAAGACTTCCGGACGTGGAACTGATGAGTGTCAGTGGCTTGTGAGAAACGGAAGGGTTCCTGCTGGGAGCATGGTGGCTGACCAGAGAGAAAGATGGTCACACATCTATCTCCAATCTATGTTCTTGCCCCTTGTCCTTGTTCAGTACTTGCCAGCACATGCCATGGTTTCGAGTTCTCCAATTCTTTCTTCCTTGTAACGTATTTTAATTTATTCTTGACAACCGCCTACATGTGCATAATCTATTTTGACTATGTTAGCTCCTCTCACCATAGCAATAGAAATCCTAAGGCCATTGGAGCAGGAAGCCGAGGGCTCACAAGAGAGCCAACTGGAAATAGCATGAGTGTCAAGCCTCACCTCCAGTAATATGCCTCCTACAACAAGGCCACACCTCCTGTGAGGCCACACCCACCGCAAGGCCACACCTCCTACAACAAGGCCACACCTCCTGTGAGGCCACACCCACCGCAAGGCCACATCTCCTACAACAAGGCCATGCCTCCTATACCTCCCCAAACAGCACAACCAGCCCGGGACCGAATATTCAAATACCCAAGCCATAAGTGAGCGTCTCACTCGGGCCACTACACTCCTAGATTCCTTCTTTTCAATGACTTCTCTTGCTAATTTCAGTTCTATTTTGTGGATGACCTACTGAGGTTAATGGGGGTTGCTCGTTGTACTGGCTGGTTTTGTGTGTCAACTTGACACAAGCTGGAGTTATTACAGAGAAAGGAGCCTCCGTTGAGGAAATGCCTCTATGAGATTCAGCTGTAAGGCATTTTCCTGATTAGTGATCAAGGGGGGAGGGCCCATAGTGGGTGGTGCCATCCCTGGCTGGTAGTTCTGGGTTCTATAATAAAACAAGCTGAGCAAACCAAGGGGAACAAGCCAGTAAACCGCACCCCTCCATGGCCTCTGCATCAGCTCCTGCCTCCAGGTTCCTGTCTTGCTTGAGTTCCTGTCCTGGCTTTCTTTGGTAAGGAACAGCAATGCAGAAGTACACACCAAATAAACCCTTTCCTCCCCAACTTGCTTCTTGGTCATGGTGTTTCATTGCAGCAATAGAAAACCTAAGACACTTATGGAACCACAGCTAGGAGGTATTCGCACCTGCTAACCATCTATTGTAATATACATGCTGTGCTGATGTTATTCTGTTTAAATCCAGCTGTTAACACATGTCAGGGTCAGTGTAAGAAATAACAGTTCTCAAGATGTAATTTGGCATTGTGAGGTTCCTAAGAAACCCACAGCATGTGTCACATGACCTTTGCTAGGGAACAAAATGACTGTTTCCAAATCCAGGCACAGGGTATGGGAGCGGGGTGGG
>NW_022196915.1:103642238-103655808 GCF_008632895.1 Mastomys coucha
GAGGATACAAACAGCTGAGTCCTGGTTTTTTGATGAACTGCAGTTGGTTGACATTTTTTATTTACATGTGCCAAATATAAACCACGAGTAAAACCAGACCAGCTATCCTATAAGGAGAATGTTTTTTTTCTCCAGAATATGAACTGTAGTGTCTGGGTGAAGCAGATGGGGCATGGGGGCGGGGAGAGGTATTTTCTTACCTAACTTTAGCCAGCGCTGCTGTTCTACAAGCTCAGCAAGCACAACAGTTCTGTTCTTAAGATTTCTGTTGCTCTGTGAAGCTCGTGTCTGCACAGAACTGACTCAGCGGCGTAGTTAAGACCTGGAAGGTCAGCCGATGCTCATTCTTCTGTCTGAACCTGGCCTCAGACCTCTATGATATCTCTCTAGGTCTCAGGCAGGAGATCATTCACGTGCCTGCCAAATTCCCTGATACCAGCTTGCCTGATGGCCACCTCCTGACCCAGTGCCCGCTCTGAACTCTGTGGTTAACCAACGTGCCTGCCCACCCCATTATCCTTCTCCATTCCCCGCTGGTGCCCTGAGAGTAGCTATTAGAGGACGTGTAAGTGGGGAGAAGGTTGGGGGAAGCGGGGGAGGGGAGAACACTCCAAATGTGTGCACCTGTGTGTGCGTGAGTGCTAGCTATGAATGTGAGCCATTTGTTTCATTTAAAAAGTACTCGTGAGCTCCTAGTGATGTCTTGAGCCGAGTTAATCCCGGGTGCCTGGGACAGCCTGGGTACTAGTGAGATGCCCTGCTGATCTTGCTAGGCCTGTGGTGAGTGTAAAACTGACCTGTAGAGCTGGCTCCGGAGCTCCCAGAGTCCCATCAGCAGCGGCTCCTTTACTGCGCTTTCTTCCTCTGCTCTTCTGCCTTCGGTGACACCAGCAGACTGTGGTGGGAGTGGGCCGCCCTCTCCCGGTGGGGCCTGTCTGGCTTTTGCTCCAATTCCATTTAGAGTTATGGACAAACACAATGTACTATAGCCTTTCCACCGGGCACATGCACGTCTAGTACATTTTCTTACATGTAGCCCACATACATGTGTCATGAATGTGGCCGGCTTGTATGTGGTCTTACATGTAGCCCAATTGTCATGTAGCATCTCACACATGTTAGTTATATAATTAGCCTCAGATATAAAGACAGAGTTAGAAATCAGAGGTAAGGCTGGAGCTTGCTACCCACCCTGGACAGTAATTCACATGGAACAGGATCGGAACAGGATACACAGCTTCCCACTTTGTCACCGTGACCATCCATCACATCGTCTTCCTGACCTCCCTGGACATACTCGAAATCATTTTGCCTCCTCTGGTCCTCAGAATCCTCGGTGGGTGTTGTCTTTGGTGACACTGTCCGTTACGCCCTCCTCCCTCTCGCCTCCCCTTCCTGGTCTGTGACCCCTTAGCGGTGTGACTCTGTCCGAGGTGCTTAGCTTCCCCTTACCAGAAGGACACACAGTAAGAGTTAGTTTCTGCTGTGGCTCTTTGTCCCAAACACAATTCTAGCCTTCCAGGACGGCTCCACACGGGGCTCGCTTACCTTCAGGTCAGCACACCGTTCAGTTTAGGATTGTGTAAGACCTTCTGCATATGTGATGTCTGTGGGAGTCTTCCTGCATCCCCACCTCTATACCCTCATTTCCCTGCCTGGAACCACAGTTCCCCCATCTCTCCTTGCTGCCCATCCTGCTGAGCCTCTGCCATACTCCCTCCTTATCCTGGCCTCTTCGCTGTGTATCTCCCATGCAGCCCCTCACCCCCTCTGACTTCCCTACTTCCCAATTCCCCTGGTTCTATAGACCTGGTTTCCCACAATGCCTTCTTCCATTGCAGGCTGGAGTCTGACCATGCCACAGCCACATAATTTGCTTGATGGTCCCTTCCATTCCCCGAGAAGAAGATTCGCCATGTCTTGGGCATAGGTGACCTCCCACATAGGCTAAGTGTCTGGGCTCTCTGTATGGACCCAGATTTGGATGAAATGTTAGGGAGATTTTTTTTCTCCTGTTTTTCTACTCATGCTGAACAAGGCTGTAGGGCACAGCCAGGGATAACTTCTAACGGCTGAGCTTCCTAGTTCAACCTTGAAGTTCATTTAGCTCCATGCACCATGTACCCCTGCACAGATCACCTCCCTGGTCCCCCATGCTGGCTTTTCATGTTGGGTGTTATCTAGAGTCGCACTTGTTACAGGCCCAGGAGCTCAAGTTTAGTGACGAGACATAATGTCCTAACGAAAGTGTGGTGGGTTTGTATTCATGACTGAGCTCTAGCTCTAATGGTCCACCCATCAAGGACTCCACAGCGGTGGCTAATTCTCAACAAGCAAGATCAGACCATCCTGCTCAGCCCCGCCTCATCACCTCCCCTCACCCCATCTCTCCTTCCCTCCTTCCCCAGTCCCCCACCCCCAGGGCCACATCTCACAGCCTTTTCGTGTCTTTCTTCTTGACTCCCACCCCCACCCCACGTCTCTTTGTACTTGCTTTATGATTTTGCTAATCTGCCTTCTTGATCAAGTCACCTCAGTTACTTCAACAGGGTCTCAAGGGAGGGAGTTAGGATTGAAAACAGAAAAACAGTTAGACAAACATTATGACATGACTCCAGCCAGGGCTGAAGCTGAAGCAGCCTTATTTCTCTCCAGCCTGCTTTTATATCATTCTAAGTGCATCCAAAACACATGGCCAGTTCTTAGATCAAAGACAAAGTAATCAAGCGAAGTAGTAAACAAGAAGATCACACGAGAAAGTAATTAAGCAGAGTGTAAGCAAAAAGATCACACTAGGTAATAATTCAGCAAAGTAGTAAGCAAAGCCCCTTGGCCACTCTTTCTAATATTCTTACTGAGTCGACTTCCTTGTCTGAGCCCAGTGACAAATGCCAAACTCCTAGAAACTGCACCAGAAGCTCTCAACATCTTCAGCTATGGTGGCCGCTTGCTTACCTCTTGTCGCTCAGCACTGCCCTGCATCCCAGGAGAACAGGGTTTAATAATTTCTGCCTGGCCTTGCCTAGACCATTCTGCTTAAACCCCACATTCTTTGGTTTGTGACACAGGGGCTAGCTCTGTACACCTGGAGTCCCTCATGCTCACTCTGTAGCCTGAGATGCCTTCAGATTTGCAGCAATCCTCCTGCCTCTACCCCACACTTGCTGGGGCCACAGTCAAGAGCCATGCTAGCCAGATGGAAAACCAGACTCCATACATTGTTACCTTACAATTTGAGAGGCTAAAACCCAGGCGAGACAGGTTCACTCTTTCTTCCATGAGTTGCCTGCTCTGTCCTTGAACCTGCAGCAGTCCTCCTGCCTCAGCCTCTGAGGTACTAAGCTTATAGTTGTGAGCCACCACATTCAGCTAGGCAGCCCAGCAACGAGCCTCTGGTGAGGGTGACTTTGTAATTGGTGGAAAGGCAGAAATGGAGCCAGTTCTACCAGAAAAGTTTATACAGTGAGGATGGAAATTAGAGGCCAGAGTGGGTCCAGGTTTATTCTTTTTATATCAACCAGCTCCCACCTTGGAGGCCCAGCACAGTCTACCAGACCAATCTTAACAAGGGCAGAACCTCCAATGACCTAATGACCTTTCATTATCACTCCCTTCCCCAAAGGTATCGGATCCACCCATCAGGAACCGAAGCATCTCTGGGGACACATTCAAACCTTATCCAAACCACTGTTCCTTTACTGGAATTACCAAAGCTCTCCAGATAGAACCAACTCCACATCCACCTGCTTTGTGCATGGTAGATGAGAGACACACAGGTCCACTTAGTGGGAGAGGAAATGTCCCGTGTACATGTTCCTTGGTAGGGCTCTTCGTTCTGAGGGCTCAAATGCCATCTCTTTAACCGTGTATTCTAGAACACATCTGGGATTTGCTTCCAACAGCAGTCTCTGAAATGTGCCCTGTAAGTCTTGGTGTTACTCTGATTCCAGCTCTCCTCAAAGGTCTTCCTTTCATGGGAGTTTGCATCCAGACATTAACATTAAGATCTCCAGACAACATCTGTACTGCTCCTTCTAGGAGAAACAACCCACTGAAAAACCTGAGAGTAATTCTAAAGATGAAGAAAGTAGCTAGCTACACTCACTCTGATCATCTGGCCAGGATTCTGGGAGTTCCTCCCTGTCTTCCGAGTGACTCTGGGTTAAGTCCCCTCTTGCTAATTAATGACTCTCAAATATAGATGTGGTGGTTGATCTTGTCCATAAATCACCCAGCCATGCATGACCACCATCAGCAGAAAATGGGTTCCCTGTCTGCAGGATTTCAGGGTGGCCAGGGCACGTGGGCTCCAGTTTCTGAATGCTTAAGACCACATCAGCAAAGCACAAGGGGAAACACTTGGAGCCGTTCACCACACACAGACCAAATTGCTAGCCACAGCCTCCTGCGATAGCGGGGACCATCTCTGTTATCTCTGTCACAGCATGCGGCTCAGCGTGATTGCTTTGGAAATCATCCTCTTTCGAGTCCGACTTCCCAACTCCAGTGGGTGAAATGGGAAGAGGAACTCTCTCCAGTTCTTAATTACACAGACTCAACCAACTCAACTCTTTCACTTCAGCTTTGTAGACGACCTGTAAATAGCTTTCATGATTAACCTAAATTCCTAGGTCTTTCTTGCCTGCTTACAAAACAAAACAAAACAAAACGCAAAACAAAAACCACTGATTCTTAATCTGCATGCAATGCTTTTTTGACCTTTTAACCTCTCTTCCATTTTTTTTTTCTTTTTCCTGTGCACAAAAGTGTGAGGTCAACTGAAGTATTCTCTGGAAGCAACACCATCGTCTTACAGCTACGTCCTGTAGCTGATGGGGTCTAGGCTGAAGCTGCAGGCCTCTCCAGCGGTCCCCCATCTCTGAGCTTTCCTGGAAAGAGCTCCTCCACAGCTCCTTGCTGTTCCATATCTACAGAGAGGCAGCCAGATTCCTCCCAGCTGAACTATAGCTTGGCTTTTGTTCTGACAATGGTATCAACATCCTCAAGCCCCACTAGCCTCCCCTCTAGTTAAATATGAGAGGCAACACATCGAGATCTGTGTGTGAGAAGTCCCTAGCAAACCTCTCCTGGCAACACTGCAGTGTGCAAGCTCTTCCCATCGAGATTCGCATGGCACACTGTCCGCTTAAGGACTTCTAACCTGCCGGCCTCTGATTGCTTCCCCATCCCTTGCCTCTCCCCTCCCCCCCATGCCATCTTCTTTGTCCTGTCTCCTGTCCCTCCCTTGTTCCTCCACTGTGTTGACTGCAGACAGACTTTTCTCAAGGGTCTTAAGAGTAGGTATTTCCTGTAAGGTGTTAGCCACAGCCACAATGGCCAAGTCAGGACAGGTAGGTACAACACTGGGTCAGAAGCCTGCATGTGCCTTCTCACCCCAGACGTTTAGGAGGGCTCAGTGCTGGAGTGGGGCTGGTCTTGGATGCAGGCTTTTCTTCTTCTCTCTCCTCATCTCAGGCATGGTCTGAAGGAAAATGTTGTCTACACTTTGACCTCAGCTTGGCTGTTCATGGGGGATGGTGGTAATCAGGATGGAGGGAGGGCAGGAGGGGGGTGGTAATCAGGATGGAGGGAGGGCAGGAGGGGGGGGGTGGCGTCAGCATCCTGACTGTCTCAGGAAATGATCTGACTCATGAGAATGTGTGAATCTGAAGAAATGCTAATGGGAAAGCACTGTTAACGCCACGAGCAGCTTGTGAGTTTAAATGTTGTGAAATATTCTGTGGAGGTGTGAAGGGGATTTTCAATCCCCTTCATAATTAAGGTCTAATTCGAAGGCTTTAAGTCCAGTCAATTAAAGGGGCTTTTCCGCAGAAATCCTCAGGTGGTCAATTGTGTCTGTTAGTGTCGCCTCTCTGTGCCCACTGTGTTGGGTTCTGTGATGGTCCACCCAGATCCTAGCCTCCTGCAAATGAACATCCCAATTCTGAAAGCTTTAAGGATTACAAATGCTCCTGAGTTTTCCCTAAGCACCTTTCTCTTCTTCTTCTTCCTCTTCCTCTTCCTCTTCCTCTTCTTCTTCTTCTTCTTCTTCTTCTTCTTATTATTATTATTATTATTATTATTATTATTTATTTATTTATTTTTCTCAAGACAGGGTTTCTCTGTATAGTCCTGGCTGTCCTGGAACTCACTCTGTAGAGGAAACAAAAGGGGAGAATTAAGTGCTGATTTGTGGGATCAGCCAGTTTCTGTGGTGTAAAGAGTCCTGCATGACAACTTAAAGCAACCAATGTTATATCACAAGACACCAACTAGCCTTAGGAAGAAATACACAGAAGCACCCAGTGTATAGATATAATTAGCTCAAACACCTTAGATGTAGAGGTAAAAATCTAAGCAGTGACAAGATCATTTCTTCAACTGGCTGCATTTCAAAATCTATCTGGGAGGAGCTGGACAAGCTAGTTTCAGCATCACTAGCTCTGGGTGCACACTATGTGTGGATGCACACACTGTATGTGGATATACACACTGTATGTGGACACACACACTATATATGGATGTACACACTATATGTGGACACACACTGTATATGGATGCACATTGTATGCGGACACACACTGTATATGGATATACACACTGTATGTGGACACACTGTATATGGACACACACACCGTATGTGGTTGCACACATTATATGTGGACAAACATACTGTATGTCCTCTGATCGACCTCAAGTTTAGTACAGAATCTGACCTCTAATTATGTTTGTTTTCCCTACAGAATTCCCATTCCATATCTTCAATTACTTTAATAACTAATATCCCTGAAGCTACAAAACTTTATAGACTGCTCAAAGAGAAAAAGCACACCAAATATATTGCATAGGATGTTTTCCATAGCCCCTAACAGAAAATTTAATTAAAAAATTATTTTTCTGCAGCCTAATGGTTGTGGCCACAGGATTCTGTCTGACCACATGTTCAAGCCTGCTCACTGCTGCAGCATGATTTTATTAGCATTTCCCAAAGAAAATAGTTCATATCTTCTCTCTAGAAATACTTTAGCTGGGCATGGTGGTGCATGCTTTTACTCCTGGCACTTGGGAGGCAGGGGCAGGCAGATATCTGTAGGTTCAAGGCCAGTCTGGTTTACATAGCAAGTTCTAGAACAGTCAGGGCCACATAGAGAGACCCTGTCCCAAGAAAACAATCAAACAAATAGATAAATTGTATGTGTGTGTCTTCAAGTGCATATACACGTACATGCATGCCCACATGTCATGTGTGTGGAGGTCAGAAAATCACTTGGGGGAATCATTTTTCTCCTTCCATCATGAAGGTCTCTGGGATCAATCTTAGGTCATCAGGCATGGTGCAAATGTGTTTACCCACTTGAACCGCCTCACCAGCCCCATTCCATATCTTCTTGAGGTGCAAAGAAATTGTTCTTGGCTTATTTCTTTTAGAGGTGTTTGATGATGTAAATTGAATTCAAACAGTTTAATTGGTATTTTATATAAAATAAATTAAATTCAAGATTCCCCCCCAAAACAGAAACGCTGATCTATGTTCCTCTCTATATTGCATAATAACCCAGTGTCTAGTAAAAATAAGGGCTCCGTGGGTTCATTTGTTGGATGGGTGAATTTATTTATTCATGAATAAATTTTTTATTCATGAATGAACATATTTATTCACTCATTACACCTCTTCCTCCTCTTGAATTTTATCTGCCATTTTCTTTATTCTTTGGACTTAGTAACACTTCTCATATCGTTTTTCAATAAAAGAGTTGAATAAATGCATATTGGCCTGAATTGAAAAGAGAAATAGAAGCAGACAGAAAATCTCTAGCAGATTGAACCGAAAAATCTTCCAGTGAGTTGCAAATTAATCCAGCCGATGCTCCGGATGTTTTGGATGAGGGAATTCTGTCCAGACGGGTCACAGAGTCTTACTAACCTGGATTTGCTTGAAGGACGGTTCTTCTAATCCAAAGCTTCCTGGGATTTTAATTTAATTACTAAACAGCATGCAGAGCAAGCAAAGTTTGATTTCAAGATGACTTAGCAGGATGTCTCTGGTTTGATCATAAAAACAAAGACTGCCGGCCCAATAAAAAGACTGCATTGGGCCAAATGGGGATGAGTGCAAACAAGCCGACAGGTTTTTATTTAGTGTGATAACAGAAGCAATAAAAGTGTGTGCTGAGGGCTACTCATTTTATTTGGAGGTTGGGGGGAGAGAGGCTCAGTACACTGGCTTCTCTTGCAGAGGACCCAGGTTCCATTCCCAACACCACGTGGTGGCTCACAACTGTACTCCGGTTCCAGGGGAAATCTCACGCCCTCTTCTGGCCTCTGTGGGTACTGTATGCATGTGGCACTAAATAAAACTAAACATCATTAAAATTTAAAAGTTACTGTGTTGTTAGGAGATGTGTGTGTGTAGGAGGGGTGTGTGTGCCAGGGCACATGTATGGCGACCAGAGGACAAGTTTGTGTAGTTGGCGCTCTCCCACCCTGGGTTCAAGGGATCAGATTCAGGTGACCCAGCTTGTGTGGCAAGCACCTTTACCCACTGAGCCATCTCACCTGCCTTTAGAGTTAAAGTTTAATTCTGCTCCCTTTAAATATAAACTCCACTGCCATTGCCTCTGCAGGCAGATTAAATTGCTATCTTTTCCCCCCTTCCTTCTTCCTTCTCTTACTCCACTGCAGAGAGGTTCCCTCTACCTTGGGCATCTGTCCTTTATTCCGACAAATTCCCTAACTCCTTACTCCTGTCCTTTTCTGACCTGCTGCATTTAACAAGCCTCGTGATATCAATCACATGAGCAGCTGAACAGTCCATCCGTTTATTCACAGGACAAATGTCTATTAAGCATCTTCTATATGCATTAAAATGTCTTCTTGTTTGAGGTGTAGATGATTGAAGAGAGAGTTATTGTTTCTGCTTTGTTGTTGTTGTTGTTGTTGTTGTTGTTTTGGAAGATTCCAATTTGGAATCAGAATAGAAACATAGAAGTCAGAAGAATAAATTATGCCCAAATATGCACATATATACATAGTGTATATGCCTAGTATGTACGTATATGTGTATACATATATAAGACAAATGAAGTCCCAACATCTAGGCTGGTTCAGGCACAGGCGTATCCCTTGGCAAAGGTGGTTAGGAGCCTTTCAAAGGAAGGCAGTACACAGTCAATGTGTCTATGATTTTCTTTTTCTATAATGTCTGTCTGATTTTCATCTCAGGGCAATATTGGTCTGGTAACATGAATTGTTCGTGGGTGATATACAAGTCTCAGAAGAAGGTTGGTTTATGAGGTTTATGATTTCTTTTTCATTAAAAGGTATCGGTGGGTCCCGTTCCTTTAACTGAGCCACCTTGTCTGGCCTCAGTGGGAGAAGACGCACCTAGTCCTGAAGTGACTTAATGTGCTGGGTCTCAGAGAAGAAGGGGAGGGGAACGGGGAGGAAGGGTCCCTCTGAGAGGAGGGACCAGGAAGGGGGGCCTCGATCAGGATGCAAAGTGAATAAATAAATAAATGAATGAAAAAGGAAAAAAATCATTGGCTGGTTGGGAAGGACCAGCTTGCTTCACTCATTATAAAATGCTATCAGTGTTTAACCTTTTAGCAGTCAGTAAAACCTGTTCGACTTGATTGATTATGTTACTAAAGGTTGTAAAATAGTGTTATTCTCATACTGTTGTTTCTCCTGCTTTCTGATCTTGAATTCTTTTAAAGACAGAAATTTGTTTCATAAACTATTGGATACTGTTAAATAATGATTTCAGGAGGAACACATAATTCTATGTGCTTATTTTCCAGTTTTCAGAATACTGAAATGGATCCTAACTTCCTTCAAAAGCCTAGGGTGGTGTGGAGGTCTGGGGAGACAGGTCAGTGGATAAAATGGTTCCTGTACAACCAGGAAGGAGGACCAGAATGTGCATTCCCCAAACCCACATAAAAAGCCCCGTGAGCAAGGTGGCCCCTCTGCAAGCCCAGTGCTTGAGATGCAGAAACATCACCCAGGGTACGCTTGGCTAGCTCTCCCAGCCAGAAGCAGCAAGAGATCCTGATCCTGTCGATCAAGTGGAGAACAATCAGGAAGACACCACCAACCTCTGGCCTCCTCATACACAGGCATACATGTGCACGTACTCACAGTCACACACGCATGTTCCAACACCCACACAGTACACATTATACATAGGTATGATTTAATTGTTGGAGGAAATGTAGGAGCTCATGGATTTTTGTTTAAGGTCTTTTTTTTTTGTTTATCCTTGAGACAAAGATTCACTCTATAGCCAAGGCTATGTGAAACTCAGGGTATAGCCTGAACTGAAGGGAGAGTCATGATTCTCCTGCCTCAGCTTCCCGAGGGCTGCTATGTAAGCACGCACCACAACATTAGAGACAATATTTAAAATACTTTTCAATACATTTCAATCTTCTCTGCAGTTACTACTCATTTTGTGCTCCTGTCTTCGATAGGGGGAGGGTTTGGGTTAGTTTAAATGTCAACTTGCCACATAACCTAGAGTCAGCTGTGAAGAGAGTCTCAGCTGAGGAATTCTCTAGATCAGGTGGGCATGTCTGTGGGGGTTCCTTCGGTTGTTAATTGACCCAGCCTATTATGGTGGGCACTGTTTCATGGCTGGGCTCTGAACTGTTTAAAAGTGAAACTAGCTAGCTACAGTGTGTGTGTGTGTGTGTGTGTGTGTGTGTGTGTTTGCATGTGTCTCTCTGTGTGTCTCTGTGTGTGTCTGTGTCTCTGTCTCTCTCTCTGTGTCTGTGCGTGTCTGTATGTGTCTCTGTGTGTATGTCTGTGTGTGTGTGTGTGTCTGTGAATGTGTGTCTTTGTGTGGTGTATGTGTGTATGTGTCTCTTTCTCTCTCTGTGTGTGTCTGTATGTGTCTGTATGTGTCTCTGTCTCTGTGTGTCTGTATGTATCTCTGTCTATATCTCTGTCTTTCTCTATGTTTCTGTGCATGTCTGTATGTGCCTCTGTGTGTATGCCAGTGTGTGTGTCTATCTGTCTGTCTGTGTCTGTGTGCATCTGTATGTGTGTGTATCTGTATGTGTCTGTATGTGTCTCTGTATGTCTGTGTGTGTGTGTGTCTGTGTGGTGTGTGTGTGTATGTATGTGTGTGTGTGTGTGTCTGTATGTGTCTCTGTCTCTGTGTGTCTGTATGTGTGTGTGTGTGTCTATATGTGTCTCTGTCTCTGTGTGTGTCTGTGTGTGTCTCTGTCCCTGTCTTTCTCTCTGTCTCGGTGTGTGTGTGTGTGTCTGTCTCTGTCTCTGTCTCTCTCTGTGTCTGTATGTGTCTCTGTCTCTGTGTGTGTGTGTGTCTGTATGTGTCTCTGTCTTTCTCTCTGTCTCTGTGTGTGTGTGTCTGTCTCTGTCTCTGTCTCTCTGTGTCTGTATGTGTCTCTGTCTTTCTCTCTGTCTCTCTGTGTGTGTGTCTGTCTCTGTCTCTCTGTGTCTGTATGTGTCTCTGTCTTTCTCTCTGTCTCTGTGTGTGTGTGTCTGTCTCTGTCTCTGTCTCTCTGTGTCTATATGTGTCTCTGTTTCTGTCTCTCTCTGTGAACGAAGGATCTGGCTATGTTCTTGGTGTGATATGACTGGGCTGCTTGAGTCCCTGCCTTGACTTACCTCAGTGTTGCCCTGTCACCTGGAGATGATAATCCTAATAAAACCTTTTGTCTCTTGAGATGTTTTCTGTCAGGGCATCTGTTACAGCAACAGCATGTTAATGTGACAGCTGGCCCAACTTCATTCCTAGTCTTGAAGCAGACATGAGGAGCTGTGATCCGTTATGAGGAACAGAGTTTGTGAAACACTGAAACACTGTGGTGCCAGGTGGAGTGGGGTGTGTTCTTTGATGTGATATTTTTATCTCTTTCTTGCACTGAAAATCTTGCTTTCTGATGAAAGGATAGGGCCTCTTTCTGATAAAGATATTGTGGTTTCATGCACACCTGAAAATCTATCAGGGGAAGTTCATGCAAAAAGATAATTACTAAGATATTACAAGCTTAGCTGCCTGGAACTGAGTAGTTTATAAGTAATAGTAACAGTAATTTAGTATCTGGTAAGCTTTTCAAGATTCATTTTCTTTTCTTTTATCCATCCCCTACCTTGGCATATATTCCAAGTCAAAAACCATCTAGAACCATTATGTGCTTTAAAAATGGAAGCATATAAGAAAATCCAGAGTCTTATGACACTTGGAAACTTCAGCCAACTTTGAAAGCAGTGGCAACAAGCCCCAGCAAGGTTCTAACCCAGCACAGCTGGCATCATAACCAGCTACTTATTAACTCCTGTTTCTGCTAATGCAGGGAAGGTTGTATACCTTCTTGCAGTATGGACTTCAACTTAACCTTCTATATTTAGCAAGAGCGTCTTCCTTGCTAGCGATCAGTTATCCAGCTGGCCAGGAAATCATTTCACCGGTGAATCTTTGCTATGCAGGAGGAAAGTGCAAAGTGCTGGAGTTATGGATGGGTAACAGGGACCTGGACCTTGGCGGCCACCTGCTCTGACCACCTCTGCTTGGTGTCAACACTGAAGGGCATGGCCTGTTTCAGTGGCAAGGGGGTGGATTCCAAAACATTAATCTCAAGACTGAACTGATTTAAATTCTGTTTTAGTTAGGGTTTTACTGCTGTGAACAGGCGCCATGACCAAGGCAATTCTTATAAGGACAACATTTAACTGGGGCTGGTTTACAGGTTCAGAGGTTCAGTTCATTATCATCAAGGCAGGAACACGGCAGCATCCAGGCAGTCATGGTACAGGAGGAGCTGAGAGTTCTACATCTTCATCTGAAGGTCACTAGCAGAAGACTGACTTCCAGGCAGCTAGGACTAGGGCACTGAAGCCCACACCCACAGTGACACACCCACCCCAACAGGGCCACACCCACATCCACAGGACACGCCCACTCCAACAAGGCCACACCCATTCCAACAGGGCCACACCCACACCCACAGCGACACGCCCACTCCAACAGGGCCACACTTCCATATAAGTGCTATTTCCTAGGCCATACATGTACAAACAAACCATCCCAAACTCACATGGGACATTTGGTCAGTCATTTGTCAAGTATTTAGTCATTGGCTGAGGGTACAGAAAGATAGCTCTTATTGTCTTTTTAATATCCAGGCAAAACAAGAAGTGTAATTGGAGACTCTTCTCTAAACATGTAAGGCAATCGAACAATCACCTCTCATTTAAAATGACAGCCACGGTCTCCTGATCACTAATGTCACCTGTGTCCATTCTTCTAATCCAGGAAACTTCAGTGTCACGCTAGACACTGGCCTACAGAGGCTGTCTCGGCTAGGGTTTCTTTTGTTGTGACAAAACACCACAGCCAAAAGCAGCTTGGGGACGGAAGGGCATATTTGGCTGACACCAGTCACAGCTCCTTGAGAGAAGCCAGGGTAGGAACTCGGCTAGGGAGGAACCTGGAGTCGGGAGCTGGAACAGAGGCCATGGAGGGGGCTGCCAGGGTAGGAACTCAGCTAGGGAGGAACCTGGAGTAGGGAGCTGAGACAGAGGCCATGGAGGGGGCTGCCAG
>NW_022196915.1:103656062-103687367 GCF_008632895.1 Mastomys coucha
GGGCTGCTCACTGGCTTGCAGCATGACTTCATCAGCCTGCTTCCTTAAACAATCCAGGACCACCAGCCCAGGGATGGAAGCAGCCTCAATGGGCTGGAACAACTAATAAAGAAAATGCCCCAGCATGGCTACAGAATTGCCTGCTGCCCAGTCTTACAGACGCTCTTTCTCCACTAATGTGCCCGACTCTCAAATGACTCAGCTTCTATCAAGTTGATAAAGAACTAGCCAGCACAGAGGCTTTTCCAACAATCCTGTCTCCAGTGGCTAAGGAGGTGGCTGCCTCCCAAGTTAGTAGAGGGGAAACTAAAGACAGTGCTGACAGGAAATCTGCAGAGGAGAACCCTGCAGAGGTTGTGAGATGAGCTCCGAGTCATTGCTGTACTTCGAAGTCCTGAGAGTGAGTGAAAAGTTGGTCCCGTGATTTGTGTGATGTCCCAGTTAATGTGGCTGGTGTGGGGCAGAGCTGCCACCAAATAGTCTTATATGAAGAAATGCCATCTATAATCCCTCTGTCTGCCAAGCCGAGGTTCAGCTTCTATTTATAACCTTGCTCCAGAGGCTCAACACAGCAGAGAATAAGCCAGAGCAGAAAGTTTCCAGTGTTGTTAGCTCAGTGATCCTGCTCCCAAGGAGACAGACAGACAGACAGACAGACAGACTCTGTAGGAATCTCAACTTCCATTGGCTATGCTCCCTGCACCCTGTTCTTTCCTTTCCTTTCCTTCTTTCTCTGCGTGGCCACATTCTCTCCGAAATGTCTCGTTTCTTGTTGGTGCACTCTTCTCATTCAAGGTATTGAGCTCTTAGTCCAAGTGCAAAAGAGAAGCAAGACAACACAGTTGCAATATGGGAAGTTGTTCACTTCCGTTCGTGAGGTGGTTCATCCAAAGCTGGGGGATGGACACTTGAGCCTGGTGTGGGCCAGCCTCTGAGAAGCCTGCTGGAGAGAGAAGGGTCACAGTTCTTGGTTAAAGCAGAGAAGGCAGTGACCAAGGCCGGCACAGGAAGGACAGGACATAGCCTTAAGCTCAGGCAGGAGGAACCTCCCCTCAATGGTAGCCTTCACTGCAGCCTTGAGAGATGAGCGAGTTAGGCACAGACATTGGGCTGGGGAGAGACAGTTCAAAGGGTCTAAACCGTAGAGAATTGCAAAATTGAGAGCAAGAAAATGATAAAGACATGCTGGGACACAGGATGAAGATCAGGTATCTCAGATGAAGCAGGAGAGAGGCAGGAATCAGGGTGACTAGCTCGTCATAGCACCCTGCAAACATGCTTAAAGAACTTTTGATATGACATGAAGGTATGCAGCCTTGTGTCCTGAAGGAAACAAATGCTGGCTTCTTAAGTGGCCATTCAGAGTTTTGTCTGTGAATGAACAAAACCCGCCATTTGTTGAGTACCAATGGAGAAGACATGGAAAAAGGAGATAGAAAAAAATCTATCATTTTCAAGTGACTCTCCCATTAGGAAGCTCACCAAATAAAGCTGTCTTTCTTCCTCCTCTTCCTCCTCTTCCTCTTCCTCCTCCTCTTCCTCCTTCTCCTCAGAAGGGGATCACTAGGTAATTAGAGCTGGTCTAGAACTCACTAGACCAGGTTGGCCTTGAACTCAGATCCTTGCCTCCACCTCTCAATTGCTGAGATTAAAGGTGTGTGCCACCATTCTGTTGTCTTTTTGAGACACTAGATCCCCCCATCAATGAACACATCCAAGAACTGTGGCCCAAAACAACAATGGAAGGCTGCAAGGTCTGTCACTGACACCTTCAGACCGAACCTGAGAGTAGGACATTTGTCACCACAGGGACCATAATGACTCTAAACATTCAGGGGTTAGTTAGTTCCCTCAGCAACTGTTTCCAACTTGAGAGTGTGGAGTGAGAAGCAGGCGTTATAACCTGCCGAGTGCCAAACCAAGGCACATGGAAAACCAAGGTCTCTCCTTGGTCATCAGGTTTCTCAAGTTATATCTGAAACTTTCATATCAATGATTATACAACAGAAGCCAAGGAGAGGAAAGCCAACATGAACCCCAGGCAGCCTGCACGCAGTGACAAGGCCGGGCACCAGACGAGGGCTCTCGTCTCAGCGGATAACCAACCCTGTAATTCAGTAATTCAGCCCGTGGCGAATCACATTCTGCCATATTTATCCAGTTCTCACTTGTTTTTGTCAGCCAACCTGACTGAACACACATCAAGACTGACTACAGTGCTTGGAAGAATGGTCTCTTGCTTTGATCCTAGAGCTCTGACTAGGTGGGGCTGGGCCAGGGCCATAAGTTTCCCAGGTGATACTGACATGGGTGGCCTAGGGACCAGACTTGAAAAAGTATTGATGAACACAAAGATGGTCAAGGGCCGATCCACACCTTCACAGGGCTGACCCAAGTCCTCACAGGGCTGACCCAAGTCCTCACAGGGCTCACCCACACCCTCACAGGGCTCACCCACACCCTTACAGGGCTAACCCACACTCTCACAGGGCTCACCCACACCCTCATAGGGCTCACCCACACTCTCACAGGGCTCACTCATGCCTTCACAGGGCTCATACACACCCTCACAGGGCTCATACACACCCTCACAGGGCTCACCCACACCCACACAGGGCTCACCCATACCCACACAGGGCTCACCCACACTCACACCCACACAGGGCTCACCCACATCCTCACAGGGCTCACCCACACCCACACAGGGCTCACCCACACTCTCACAAGTATCACCCACACCCAGAGAGGGCTCACCCACACCCTTACAGGGCTAACCCACACTCTCACAGGGCTCACCCACACCCTCATAGGGCTCACCCACACCCACACAGGGCTCACCCACACTCACACCCACACAGGGCTCACCCACACTCTCACAAGTATCACCCACACCCAGAGAGGGCTCACCCACACCCACAGAGGGCTCACCCACACCCACAGAGGGTTCACTCACACCCATACCCTCACAGGGCTCACCCACACCTCATAGGGGTTTATACATACCTTTACAGGGATCACCCACTAGTGATGAGAACGGAGACAAGAAGTGAAACGTTAGGAAGAAGGACAGTAGAACAAGCTCTAAGAAACAGAAGAGGGCACTCAGGAATGGAGAGGAAGATAGTCTAATGACCTACATCAGCACTTGAGAAAAGGGGGCATGGGGGATCAAGCCCGAGAGAAAGAAGCCACCTGAGCAGAACAGGCAGGGAGACTTCTGTCTCTCTGAGAGTGGGGAGACCGTCACATGCAGCAAACCACAGAGGGCATCTGAGGACAGAGAGCAGAGAATGACAGAGGGGTGGAAGCTGGAGGCAGAGATGATCTGGATTTGTCCTCTGAGTTCATCTTCCAGGGACAGAAGGGGGCACACTGGTTGAGTGGATGGTGGGGACCAGCAGCGATTCAGGTGAGAGCAGAGGTCCCTTGAGCTTGCCAGGGTCAGACTGCAGGAGAAGGGCGAGGCTCAGAGGATCCTAGTCAAAGTTCTTGGGGCAGATTTGGGAGTTGGCTTCAGAAATTGTAGGCTCTATCTGCAAAGGAGTCAAGCCGGACGTCACACAGCGCTGTGTCCAAGAACAGTAGGCACACACGTGTCACACAGCTTAGATATGAACAAAAACTGCTCACCTCTGCTTCTCCATGTTCTACATATTTGTAGGAATGAGAGGCAGGACACAGCCCTGAGTGTGGAAGCCCTCTGGTAGGAGAAATGGCCATGATTCAAAGGTGAAAGCATCAGAATCCAGGATCCCAAGGAAGTGAGCACCGTGGTGTCTTAGCCAACCACTTGAGGGCTGGTCCTCTTGTTTCCCAGGCTCCCAGGCCACTCGTGCAAGCCAGAGTCCCCTGACCCACGCTGTACATCAGGACTGGGTCTCCTGACGCCCCCTGCCTCTAAACATCGGGACCGGAACTCTGTGGCTCTTCTATGACAGGACCCGGAATGAGGACTCTCCCTGGAGCATGCAATGGTCTCAGATCTCTGCCTCTGTGGCCCATTCTGTCCCTGAGATCACCTCTTCCCTCCTGTGCTGTTCTAATACTAATGGTAATAGAAAAAATGAAGGAGATAGCTGGCTTGGGAGGTGTAAGGCACGATGAACTTGACTGTTGGCGTGTTAAGTGTGACCTTGGCGTGTTAAATATGACCTTGGCGTGTTAAATGTGACTTTGGATAGGCTGACAAGCCGGAGGTGTCCTGTAAGTCCTTAACTGGGTCTATCTGGAGCTCAGGAGGGTTTCTCAGTTTGTTCGGGATCTTCTAACAACATATTAGCATAAACAACAGAAATGCATTTCTCATAGTGTGGAACCCCAAGATGAGATGCTGTGACTGATGCAAGCCTCGTTCTTGCCCTCCCACTGTGAGGCACCTCCCACTGTGCCCTGTGAGGCAGAGGGGAAGGGCAGATCTCTGGAGCCCTCTTCATAAGGACACTGATCTTTTCATAAGAGTTCCATCCTCATGATCTAATCAGCCCCCAAAGGCCCCATCTCAAAATACCACCATCTTTCAAGTTGGGGTGTCGGTGTAAGAATTTGGTGGGATAAAAATATCCGGAGCACAGAGGCTGAAGCATGAGATCTGAAGTCTCATTAAAGGGGACTGGACAGGTGTGTGGGAGCAAGGTGGGACCCTAGGACAGGAGACAAACAGGAGAAGGTAGAGGAAGGCACTGCTGTTGTCACGAGCAGGGCTGGGATTTCTGTCAGCTCATAGCAGAAGTCACAGTAAAGTGGCTGCAAGCTCAGGGCCCGTCGCTGGATCAGGTCCTCACAACGGGAGGAGGCAGAACCGGGGCCGGATTCCAAATTCGGAGTGGTCTCTGAGCATTTGTTCATTTTCTTACTCATCAGCCCTGTCTGCACTCTCTCTTGCATGTTGTAGTTATTGGGCAGGACCGGGATGAGACTCAGAGTGCGGAGGAGTTGCTAGCCACTCTTCCCATGGCAGTAGGAATGTGGTCTCTCTAGGTTGCAGCATTACTCAGGTGTGACAGATCAGGAGATGGTTGCCATAGGAAAGAATCTGTGGATCTGTAGATCCCAGGAGTGGGCCGCATCTTGTAACACGGAGGTCAATGGAGAGGTTACTCAGCGGCTTGCAAAGCAGAAGCGAGACCACAGCAAGCACCATTACTGCTGTCCGGAGTCCTAGTTTCATTTCTGTGGCTGTGATTAAAAAACAAACAAACAAACAACTCTGATGAAAATTGACTTAGAAGAGGAAGGGTTGACTGGTCTACAACTCCAAGTACAGCCCATTATTGTAGGAAATAAAGGTAGGAACTGAAGCACCCCATTCATAGCCCAGAGCAGAGAGCACAATCGCACCGGTGCTGCCTGCTCCTTTGCCTCCTAGCTGTCATTACTCACACGGCTCAGGGCCCAGCCTAAGGAATGGTGCTGCCCAAGGTGGGCAGGGTCTTCCTCTACCAATTAACAGTCAAGACAATCCCTCCAGATATGCCCGTGGGCCAACCTCATCAAGATAACTTCTTACTAAAACTCTTCCCAAGTGATTCTGGGTTTTGTTGGTAACAGCGAGCAGTGCACATGGGAAGGCAAGGGTGAGACAAACATGTTTAGGATTGGCTGGTTGACATCATTCCGTTAGGCACAGCCACTTGGCACCTGAGGTTACTAAAGGCAGGGCGTAAGTACCCCCCCCCCCAAAAAAAAGAGCCAATAAGTTGAGGTACTGGTGATGCGCAGTCAGCGTTGTTTGATTATATCTGAAAAGCTTCTCCCAGGATGGGAGGGACTCCCAAAGAGAGAAGAGCCATGAAGATAGCAGGACACTCTGGTAGAAGATGAAGGTATTTAATTACCAAGTTGTACTATATATACCTTCAGGGCAGATGGTAGGGCCTTCATTTGCAACATCTGCAAGCACAGAGACATTAAACTCAAAAAAGCCATAGAATGGCGGCAACGGGATACAAAGGCAGCATAACACCCCGCGACCCGCCACCTGTGACCCAAATATAGATACTTCGCCCTGCTCCAATGCACTAGGTTCAAACTCTTGTATTAGGAATGCCAGCAAGAGGTCTGTGGGTAGACCAATCCACAAATGGAGCTGGGAAGGGGAACATGGCACTACCAGTGAGGGGAGAGTTCTTAGAGGAATCACCTAGCAGTGAAAGCCAGCCCCAGTTTAGGGAGAAAGGAGATGCTTTCCTTAAAATGTAAGTGAGAATCACCCAGGTAAAGCCCGGGAGAACACGCGGCCAAGTGTGACAGCACTGGGTTTTGTCTTGGGGGGAGCTATATAAGACCCAGGAACAGAGAAGAAGAACCACCAGGAGGTTTGAGAACAAGAGCACGTGCGTGTGTGCGTGGTAGAGGAGTCTTTCCACATTTTTGCTTTAAGAGCTACACGCTGCTCAACCTTTTCTGCGGTTTCACAAGGATACTTGTATTCTGCTGCCCCCTACTGGTGGTTTTCAGTATGGCAGGACTGTCCCAGGATGGGTTGGTTCCTGTTTTTCAAGTTTAGCTTTAAGGAGGTTCATTAGAAATGTGCCGGGCATATCAGGGCCCTGTAACTTCTGGAGCTGCAGATGCTTCTGGGGGGGCTTAAAGTTCACCAGCCGAGCATGGCTCTGGCCGCGAGCTGCAGTGGCAGCTGCAGCCTAAGCCCCTTGTGCTGGGGGTTGACGTTATCCATTTTGTTTCGCTTTCTAAGAGATCAAGCTCAAGAGTCCTCGGGATAAATAGCAGCAAGGCTGCCTATTGGCTCTCGTGTTTTCTTCTAACGGAAGCCTAGACGGTGCTAGAAAGTCCATCTTACTGATTCAATAACCACCCTTGAGATCCTAGCCCGAGGTTCACACGCTGTTTCCCAAAGCAAGTTTTAAACTCAGAGCTATGAGGCAGCACCATTTATATACACCTATTGAGCTTCTGTGGCCCCTCCAGCTCTCCGTTGTTAATTTTGCTCTCTATTTCACAGTAACTCAGACACACCTATCTGCAGGGCAGCCTACAAAAGCCACACTTGGTGGAAAGGTGCCTTGGTCCAGTTGCCCTATTTTTGTTCAGGCAAAAAGTTTCCATGCAGCTGTTTCCCAGGCTAGGCTGAGCCCAGAGAGCACAGAAAGCTGCATTTGCAGCCAGTTCCCAGCCCCCACTCCTGGCCTAGCAGGCTCCCTGGCCTCTTCCTTGAGGCTCCCTGGCCACTGTGGAAAGCTTATTTCTGTCTGCTCTACCTCAGAATTGTAGTTACTTTTCTATTGCTGTGATAAGACACCTCGACTGAAAAGGATTATAAAAGAAAGTGTTTAATTTGGGCTTATGGTTTTGTAGGGTTAGTTAGAGTCCACCATGGTAATGCAAAGGCATGGAAGCCGGAACGACTGAGAGCTCAATGTGGATCCACAAACAGGAAGATGAAGAGAACACATTGGAGTCTTTCGAAGTCTCAAAGCCTGTCCCCGGTGACACACCTCCTTCCACAAAGCCACACCTCCCAATCCTTCCCAAACAGTTCCATCAACTGTGAACCAAATATTCAAACATTCCGAGCCTGAGGATGGGAGGTGGTCAATTTTCATTCAAACCACCACACCTAGTTACATGTGTTCCTGAAGTTTCTGCAGTGGCTGAAGACTTCCAGGAAAGATGTTGGGATGCAAATTCTGATTCCAAGAGGTAGCCCTCGGGGGATATGTGAGTTTGTGCTTCAGGTGGACCTCCTCATCCAGGAGACCTGCGACTAGCATTCTTGAATCTGGACCAAGAATGTGAATGAAGGCTCTAGCCTATGTTTAAAAATTCCAAAGCTATGAAGCAGGCCATAAAAGAAGGGCCATACATACTACAGGCCTACCTGACAGGTGAGGATCCTTGGCCTCCGGTACTCCAGCCAGGAGGTATAGGACAGAGTGAGCTGACGTCCTACCTTGCTCCCTTCTCTTCTCTTCCTACTTGTGCTGAGCCAGGGTGTAGGTCTCCCTGCTCTTGTGGATTATTAGCCAATAGCAGTCCACAAGGGCAGTGAGTGGGAGCAGAGACGTTCAACAGGGGGTTCAAAAGTCCTGTGAGTACGTATGGTGAGTAACCACACCAAGATCGCTTGCCAATGGGCAACTCACCTCTACTTAGGGTGATTGAAGGCTTATAAAGTTTTGGGGGACTGAGGGCCAGGACATCCTGGATGGGCAAAGATCATTGGCTGGGAGATTAAGGTACCTGGCATACCTCATCAGCACAGGGGAAGCATTTCAGGAATCTCAGGTGCTGGCTGAACAGGTTTTGTCAGGAGAAAGGAAATTGATCCTATAAACTAATAGAGGCCATGTGATATTCCTCAGGTAGAGGTGAATGTGGGGGCTTGGAATTCTCCAGACAAGGTCAGAGAAGGAGAAAGTCTGTTAACAAAGGGAGTCCTTCATTACTGGACGAGCACCAGAAGGCTCTCAAGTCAATGGTAGACTTTGGCCTTAATTAGCAGAGTTTTCCCACAGCAGGGGATCAGCTCCTAGGTGAAGAGTTGTATTGGTTTCAGCAGCCTAGCCCCTCCCCCTCGGTCTGTAAAAATGTACAAGCGCAGTCACAAAACACAGTTGTCTTGGCCGCTGCTCCATTCCCTTTTGGACAACGTGCAACATCTTAACCCAGCCATCCTTTGTGGCTCCTTGGATGGAGAGGACACAGCAGAGTAAATTTCCATGTACAGACAGGACTCCACCTTCCCCCGGCTTGTCTCCTGAGCCCAGAGGCAGCTTGTGAGAGAGCTTAGACCCCTCTCCACCCAAGGGTCCAGGGGCTTGAACATGGGTCTTCACTATTGGCAGCAAATACAGCTTGTCCTCTCTGGCCTCGGAATTTTAAAGATAGAAACACAATGATGAATATAAGCTTTTGTGTGTTTGTGACCAGTCTTGTCCTCTCTGTACTCTAAGCCGCCCCTAGGACTCTTTTCCTCTTGAAAAAAACAGATACTTTGTAGCTAGTAACTAGCGCAGCTCCCTGCTCCTCCCTACACCCAGCTCCTACCGGCATCCATCCATTCCTCTTTCTGCCTCTATGACCCAGGTTATGGAAGGGAACCACTGACTCCCATAATTCGTCCCTTCACCTCCACACGGGAACCATGCATGGCACAAGGACATAAACAAATAAACAAAAATTTAAAAAATTAATGTATTCTTAACATCCTCCTCCAGCCCACAATGGATGCCACTGTGTCATGCTACATGTTACCTATAGGTGGCAGTAGTGATCAACTGCTAAATTGGCTTGGCAATTAGAAGGCACCATTTGTGTGCTGTTGGCAATTACAGGTGGATGAAGGAACTCAGGGATGTGCTGTTTGATCTGGGTGATACACATAAAGCCTCGATGCATTTCAGTTCAAATGGACAATTATTGGTATCAAGCAAGCTTGCAATTGGTATTAAATACAAAGCGACAAAAGTTTACTTCTCCTGTGGAGGTTGTTCTGAAAAATCCACACTGTTGGTGTTGACTGAGACTACTCATGCTTATGTATTCTTTGGCTGAGCAAAGACAACTGTGCAAGGGATTTATGCCCACGGCAAATGCATTACTTAAATAACACAAAAATTCCCCCAAACTTCTTATAGCACAAATGAAGAATCTCAGGGCAGCAGGTGTGGTTGGGATGTCTTTTAAAGATTTATTTATTTTTTATTTTATTTTATTTATTTATGTATATGAGTACACTGTAGCTGTACAGATGGCCATGTGTGTGGCTACTGGGAACTGAACCTGGCCCCACTTGCTCCGGCATCATTCACTGTAGCTGTCTTCAGACACACCAGAAGAGGGCGTCAGATCTCATTAAGGTGGTTGTGAGCCACCATGTGGTTGCTGGGATCCGAACTCAGGACCTTCGGAAGAACAGTGAATGCTCTTACCCACTGAGCCATCTTGCCAGCCCCTAAAGATTTATTTTTATTATTTTGAATTCTGTGGGTATGTGTGTGACAGGAGAGAGAGAGAGACAGAGAGAGAGAGACAGAGGAAAGGGCTTACTTCATCCTACAACATACAGACCATCAGGGCAGGAGCTGCAGACAGAGCTGCAGACAGCACAGAAGCCAAAGCCACAAGAAATGCTGCTTACTGGCTTGCTCGTGGGTTCACCTTCAGCTGCCTTTCTTACACCTATCAGCAACATGCGCCCAGAGATAGGACCACCCACAGTGAGCTCCCACCCCCACCCCGTCACAATCATTAATCAAGAAAATGCCCCTTCAGGCTTGCCCACAGGTCAGTCTTATGGGGAGAATTTCTCCATTGAGGTTTCCTCTTCAGATAACCCTAACTTGGGTCAAGGTGACAAAAAACCTAACCGATACAGGCCCCCAAGAGTTCTCAGGTGTTTGTGAGCTGGGAACCAAACTCAGGTTTTTGGTAAGAGCAATATAAGTTCTTAGCCTCAGAGCCATCTGTCCATTCCCCCTTTCTGCTCTTAGAATCAGCTCTTCCATCCATCTACAGAGAGTTCTAAACTCCGCTCCTTCAATTTAACTCTCACAGACTCAGTCTGAGCACAACCTCCTGATAGCTTTCCGTTTACGCCCCCGTCTTTTTAGCCATAACATATTCCTGGGCTCTTCTCTTTAATGATGTTCGCCTAGCCTATGGACACAGGGTCTGTCTGTGTTTCTCAGGATAAGTACACGTTTCTCTCTCCTCTTGGTCTCTGCTACCAACTGTCTTCTTCAACCGTCTAATTCTGCTCGATACTTACATCCCACTGGAAAGCAAAAACTCAGCCACAGGATTCAGGCTGGCTGCTAGGGAGGCCCCCACATTTATAGATGCCAGCTGAACACAGGGGAAGCCCTGGAGTCCAACTGCTAGAATTAAAACCCCAAAACCAAACAAACCAAAAGACAGAATTCCAAACGCCATCCCCCTGCCGCCCGCCCCTCTTCCAGCCCGCCTGGCTTTCCTCCTCAGCAGGAAAATAGGGTAGCAACAGCAGAGAGTTAGGGTAACAACACCTTACAGAGTTGCATGCGGATATTGCATGCATAGGAGCAGAGTAATGCAAGGTAAGACGGAGCTCTCTCTGAGCACTGAGCTCTAATTGTGAACTGTTATCATTTAGTAACTGTATAGTTAAACAACTATATCAGTTGGTGGTAAATATCAGAATATGGTAACATTCATCATGAGTGACAGTAGCTGGCTAGATTTCCGTAGGTGGCATAGCGAATGTTACATTCATGCCACTGTGGAGCCTGATTTTTAAGTCAGAGGCTCCTAGAGGGTAGACGGACAGGGCAGGAAAACCCTGACAGGCGTAGCAAATGTGTCTGCTTGGAAGCAGTGTGGCTGGGCTAAAGGAGCAAGGGGCTACTGGTCACAGGACCAAGCCACCATGTCAGCCCCACAGCCCTACAGAGAGAAGAGCTGTCACTGTGGAAGGGACAATTCCCGGCTGCACAGACCAGCCGACTGGCTTCTCTTCTCTGTTCTGTTTGTACATTCAGCCTCCTGATAGAGCCTCTTTGAGTGAACGTGGGGAGGACCCACCTGGGTCTGCCTCTCCAACTAATCCCAGGGCAGTGGAAGCTCAATGCAATGTCCCCTGCATGCTTAAGAGTTGGAAGGGTCCCTTTGTTTAGGCAGCGAGGGACCAGGGCCAGCCAGGAAATCTAAGGGCTTAAAATCTGTCCAGCACTTTCACAACCAAAGGACAAGTTGCCAAAGAGTTTTCTCTCAAAAGAAGCCAGTGAGCCGAGTACCAGGAGGAGGGACTCTAAATAAGACAAACTCAAACAGGAGGGAAAGAAATCTTAAAAAGTAATAATAATAAAAGATGCCATTGCTCCTCAAGATTAAGAACATGGAGTTGATGAACTATGAATGAATGTATTTTTAAAGCCAGGAGAGAAAGAACTAGAATTAAAGATGATTTCAAATGTCACTCAGGGCCAACACTTTCCAGCCTATTAACTTCAGTGTAGGGGAACAAAAACCCCTACTTTGTGTGGGTCCTTGGAGCACTTGAAGAGAGATGGAGGCAGGTCTTTACTGAGAGATTGAAAGGGCGAAGCCACAGGCTTCCTGCCCTGGAGTGTACCCTCCAGCTCTTGTTCCCAGAATTGGCACCACCTTGTTAGGATCTCACGGAGTCCACCTGGGAGCAACAGTGCCAAACTCCATCTTCTCATTACCTCAGGCACTCAACATCCTCCTTACCTCAAGTTCTCTTCAAGCAGCAACTCAGAAAAGACATCAGGAGAATAAAAACTCAAGCTTCCAGAACAGGCGAAGAGTATAAAAGGGGGGCATGAGCTCTTTTCTTTGTATATAAAAAAATCGTGATGAAATGGGAAATACATCTAAATATGACCATCTGCGGTAGCTTCATTGTGAATTTGACTGCATTTGGAGTCAGCCAGGAGACGTGCTTCTGAGTGTACACATGAGGGTGTTTCCAGAAGAGAGAGAGAGAGGCCTCCTGGGTGTGAGCTGTAGCATCCCCTAGGTTGGGGTTGCACAGTGAATGAAAGAGATATGAGCTGAACACTTACTCTCTGTCTCTGCTTCCTGGATGCAACAGGACAACATCCTCATCCCCTCCCTCCCCCAGCCTCCTCTGCCAGGGTGAACTTTACCCTTGAATTTCTTCCCTTGACTTGTTTCTTGTCAGGTGTTCAGTTATTGCAACAAGCAAAGCAACTAATGCATCCTAGTAACCAGTCTGCAGTTCAGACTGTGAACAACTAATGCATCCTAGTAACCAGTCTGCAGTTCAGACTGTGAATGCATCCTAGTAACCAGTCTGCAGTTCAGACTGTGAATGCATCCTAGTAACCAGTCTGCAGTTCAGACTGTGAAGGATTTCAAACTGTTGTCCAACCCGGCTCTACAAGTTTTTACCTCACAAAACAGAAACTGATCCCATGAAAACCTCTCCATATCCACTCCATTTCTCTTTCTGCTGTCATGAGTTTCCTAGTCTGGTTACACCATTAACAACAGAACCATACAGTACCTGTCTTGCTGCAAATGGCTTTTCATACAGCATACCATCTTCAAGGGTCACCAGAGCTGTATCCGTTGTCACAAGTTTTTTTCTCTTTAATAGTTCTTGGTATACAGATACCACATTTGGTTTACCCTTAATCTATGGGGGCTAGGTTGTACAATTTAAGAAGTCTTTGGTACGGGCTAGACAGATGGCTCAATGGTTAAGATCACTGGCCATTCTTCTAGAGGATCCAGGTTCAACTCCCGTTGTCCACATGAAAGCTTACAACTGTCTATGACTCTAATTCCAGAGGACTGTTGACACTAGGCATTCAAGTGTTACACATAACATAAATGCAAGCAAAATACCCATATGTAGTAATATAAATTAAAAAACCTTTAAAGTCTTTGAAAATGTGTCTGGTATGTTTAAAGTATGTCACCAGTCACAATTTTGAGGTCCCTTCTGTTCGGCCAGCACTGAAAATAGGATCTGTGTAGCCACTGCTAATCATTATTATATTGGAATTCTGTACCAGTTTCAAGATATGCCAAAGATAGCTTTCCATCTGCCTATTTTAATTGTCATTTTAAAAGAGCTAACCCTATTTAATTAAGTAGTAATGGAAATGAAGTGGCTTGTATGTTTGAAGTGTCCAGCGCATCTGAACTAACAAATGCTAATTAGCTTTATCGATGACTTCCACTTCTTTCCACCAATCAGGTGATTCTTCTGAGCTCCCTGACCTGCCGCCACCATCAGCATTCTTGCCGAGTGCACCCACCTTACCTTCACTCTGCACCATCTTTCTTCACTGGCAGTGTTGTTAAGGTGGCCAGACACAAACTACTTCATCTTCCAAGTCCCTACATCTCTGGAGACACACAAAAAGACAAACACATACTGCATTACCTCTCATATTGTATGTAATGCTGTGATCTCCAGCTATAGGAGACCCCAGCTATGAGGACAATCAAGTCCAAAACAAGCAATTGCCCAGATATTAACATATTAACATATACATATAATAACATTAATTATGTTATATATTATTATTTATTAATGTATTATATAATATACATATTATTATGCCCATACATAATATTCAATTAAATGATATGCAAAAGAGACAGAAGATCAAAGACCTACTGTTTCTGACAATAGTAAGGGAAGCAGATAGTTACCCAAGTGTATGACCAAGTTGCAATATAATTGTACTATGAGGCAACTGGAGCAAATGGAGGAGGCAGAGGGAGGGAGGGAGTCAGGTGAAATCCCAGGCTATGGGCACAGAATATGCAAATGCATCAAAGTGTGACTTATCTGGTCTCCCAAAGGGTTGGGGATGCCCTAAAATCCAGAAAGCTCCACACCATGAGGGCTTGTGGGCTGATGTGAAGAGCTTAAAATTGATCATGGAACCTAAACAACTTTTGCTGGAACAGGGAGGGGACACAACCTCATGTGTGGTTCTAAATGGACTCTGATACAAAAGGACCTTGCCGTTAAAGGCTCAACCCTGAGGCGATGCAGGCCTTAAGTACCAAATTCATGGCAGGCAGCAACACTGACAGCTGGGGTGCCCATTATGGATGTGGAGCTCAGTGATCAGGTGTCAGTTAGCAGGGCTACAGAAATCAGAGACGGTTCCCCTATTTTAATTCTGGGTAAACACTTAGAGGGTGGACAGAATTTGGGGTGAAGAGGAAACGTGTTGACTGTCAAGATCATATATATGCAGCGATAGGTCCAGATTATCTCACAGTGACAAGTTGTACTGCCTGGTTCTGTGTCGAAACACAAGATAGTGTCAGAGAGGAGAGAGCCTCCGTTGAGGAATTGCCTCCATGGGATCCAGCTGAAAGGCATGTTCTCAATGAGTGAGCAGTGGGGGAGGTCCTAGCCCATTGTGGCTGGTGCCATCCCTGGGCAAGCTGAAAGTCCTGACTCTCAGGACTGAAAGGGAGGGACCTTAGATGAAATGCCAGACACTATGGAGAGGGAACTTCTAGAGCCCACCTTCAGCAGGAAGACAGGACATCAAGTGAGGAAGGGGGTTTCCATCCCACAGTCACAACTCTGACCCATAATTGTTCCTGTCTGAAAGAATTACAGGGATGGAAATGGAGAGAAGCCTGAGGAAAAAAAGGTCCAGCCACAGGCCCAAAGTGCGATCCAGCTCAAGGGGAGGCCCCAAGCCTTACACTATTACTGAGGCTATGGAGCCCTCACAAAAAGGGACCTAGCATGACTGCCCTCCGGAAGACCCAACAAGCAGCTGAAAGAGTCAGACGCAGATATTTGCACCCAACCAATGGACAGTAAGAAGCAGCTGACCCCTGTGGCTGAATTAGGAAAGTCTGAAAGAAGCTGAGGAGAAGGGCAATCCTGTAGGAGGACCAGCAGTCTCAATTAATCTGGACTCTGGAAATCTCTCAAACACTGGACCACCAACCAGGCAGCATACACCAGCTGATATGAGGCCCTCAACAACATACAGTAGAGGACTGCTGGGTCTGTGTTTATTCAGAGATGATGCACCTAACCCTCAAGAGACCAGAGGCCCCAGGGAGTTTAGAGGTCTGGTTGGGTGACTTAGGGGGTGGGGCATTTATGGGGAGACAGGGGTAGGGAGGAGGTATGGGATGTGGAACAGTCAGAGGATGGATAGGGAGGAATAAAATATGGAGTGTAAAAAAAATAAATTAATTAAAATTTTTAAAAAAAGAAAAAAAGAAAGAAAGCTGAGCAAGCTATAGGGGCAAGTCAGTAAGCTATACTCATCCATGGCCTCTGCATCAGCTCCTGCGTCCAGGATCCTGCCATGTTTGACTTCTTGTCCTGCCTTCCTTCCATGAGGAAAAGCAATATGGAAGTGTAAGCTGAATAAACCCTTTTGGGTTTCCTCCACAGCCCGCTTTTTGGTCGTGGTGTTTCATTGCAGCAATAGAAACCCTAAGGCACAAGTATATGAAATTCAGCCACCAGTTAAGGGGGAGCCTACATACCTTGGCTAGGAAGCTGCACCTACCATGAACTTGGATTATAGAGAAGTCACCATTGATAGTCTAATTCTGAAGTAAAAGGTAGGCGTGTCTTCCAGCGGGGCCCAAATTCTATAAGAGTCATTTGAGACCTGCTCCAAAAACAGAGAAACGAGAGATGGATCAAATAGCAGAAGTACGATTACTTTAGCTTGATGATAATGTAAAGGGAGAGCCAGATTTTTTTTTTTTTTTTAGATTTACTTTATGTGTATGAATATATACCACATTCATGCTCGGGAATTTCTGTTGTGTGGGTGCTTGAAAACAAAAGTAGGTCCTCCGTAAGTGCAGCAAACATTCTCAATTTCTGAACCATGTCTTTAGCCCCAGTGCTTATTTTGGGTCTCAGATAGCTCTAAGCGACTCTACTTTCTCCTAAAGCTACAAATGAGGTCATCTGGGGCCTCTTCACCAGTCTCCTTCACAGAGGGTCCTGGGTGACTTCGGCCTTTCTCGATGACCACAGCTGTTGATTGGCTCTGCCTTCACTGCTTTTCTGTCTCGTAACCTGCTCTTCTTCCCGTGAATAGTCGGTCTTTCTCACATGCAACCATCCGCATGGTTCCATTATTGGAACCAGCTCATCTTCCAGGTGAGCTGGTGAATATTTTGTGACTGGTAAGTGCGTGATAGGGGGATGTCGGGGGGCCAAGGGGGGAGAGAGCCCTCATGCTTGTGTTTGCGGGTTTCTATAAGGTAAATTAACACTTCTACTTCAGTGCTTCCAATCTGCCATCACATTGATTGCATCTTGGACCTGACAGTAGGGAGACCTTTAAGCTCTTCTGCAAGCAGGCTGTGGCACGCCACTATTTCTGAAATGGAGAGGCACCTCATTTGATGACAGTGTCCTACCCACTGACTTACAACTTAAGACGGTTGACAATGGAGGACATTTAGGCATCTCTACCTGTGAGGTTCGCATAGTCAGCCTTCCCCTTGCTTGTCAACTCACATAGTCACCAGCATCAGACTTAACATAGCTCCTCTCAGGAAGCCTGTGGGTGCCCTGAGCCCTCTAAGTGCTCTTCAGTGTTTGAGAATACATTCCTTACTTCCCTTTTTGCAAACCTTTGTAACTGGCCTATAGACCAGTGCAAATTACAGTGCTTAGTTAAGAGGATTATCTCAGTTGACCACACACACATACACATACACACACACATACTCCCTTCTGGTCTGGAACTTGGAACAATCTCTCCACTTCTGCTTTCCTAGTGCTGGCAGTGTCACAGGTCACCATGTCCAGCCTGCAAGTGACTCTTGAGCATTTAGTTGTTTCTTTATTTGCTCGTTTTCCTTTGTCTTTTCTGGGCCCCGCACACTTTAGTATGGTTATATATGTAGAAATGTACCCTTTGTCTACTATAAGGACTGTGTTCACTATCATGTGAAGTGGCTTTGCACAGCGAAGGGATCTTTCAGGGCTGGTAGCTCATAAGAGTATTGTCTCCCATCCAAGTGCCAACCAGGCCCAACTCTGCTTAGCTTCTGAGATCAGATGAGAGCAGGCATATTCAGGTGCTATGGCCATAGATGTCGACTGTGTTAAGAAAGATATGATGATGGCTCATGGGAGACCTATCTCTATTGCTGGCTGCCTTGCTACCTGAAGCAAATTAGTCAGGCTTAAGTCCCCCATGTACAAATCAATGGTAATAAGACAGCTATTGATGTGCTAAAAAGACCCAGAGGAGGTAAAGTACCTAAACATTAAAAAATACTATGAGTAAATATATTTGTCAGGCATAGGAATTTTCTAAAAAATAAACATTTTGCATGGCTGGAGTCTTTTTATTTTTGTTTAAATCTCAAAGATTCTTGGAACACTTACAGAACCTAAGATTTGACAACTAGTTTTACAAGAATCTTGTCCAATATTTTCTCACATTCAACAGTTAGCCAAATCCCGAATTAAGTGGAGGCAGACACTATAAACATAGATTAGTATCATTTACTGAAGCCCTTGTGGGATTTCCTTTAGGGGGAAAAGCAAAATCTATGATAGAATAGCAGAGAACAAAGGAAAGAAAGAAAGCAACGCCAGAAACAACCCCTGCTCTTCCACAGCGGTCGCCAGGGCTTCTGATGTGACTGGAGCTGCTTCCACAGGAGCTTCTCTGGTTTCTTTGTGGAAGACTGGTCTACAATGGGCAGAGGGACGGGCCAGAGGCGGGGCCTCGCATTAGGACTTCAGAGGAGACCAGCAGTTAGCTAGAGAATCTTAAGTCAAGACTGTTCTTCTGGCTGCTGAGGTACCTCACTTGGTAAAGAGCTGGCTATCCAAGCAGAAAAGCCTGGGTCCACTCTCCTAAACCTAGGGAAAGACTGGGGTGGGCTGGGGTGGGCGTGGTTACTTGTAATCCCAGCCCTGGGATGTGGAGATAAGTGGATATTTGGGGCCTACCGACACCAGCTTGAGTTGGTAAAATGAGAGAGTGTTCAGGTGGGTTGAGGGTTAGGTGGCACTTGAGAATTCAGGCATCTGCTTGTGCTGCAGACGCTTCACTGACCAAACCATTGTAGCTGTCAAAATTAACACCCACTGACTTAGTCAGGGTTACCACTGCCTAGATGAAACGCCATGATCAAAAGCACGGTGGGGAGGAAAGGGTGTGTTCAGCTTACGCTTCCACATCGTCGTCCACCCCTGGAGGAAGTCAGGGCAGGAAGCCAGAGGCAGGAGCTGATGCAGAAGCCATGGAGGGGTGCTGCTTACTGACTTGCTCCCTCTGGCTTGTTCAGCCAGGGACGGGCTCTCCCCATCAGCTAAGAAAACGCCTTACAGCTGGATCTTATGGTGGGATTGTCTCAAACGAGGTTCCCTCCCTTCAGATAGTCCTATCGTGTGTCAGGTTGACATAAAACTATCCAGCATTGTTGACCCTTGTCAACTTGACACGCACACCACTGTTAAGCCAAAACCTTTCCTTTCTTGCTCATCCCCAAGATTACGCATTAATAAAGACATCACGATATAAAACATAGTACAAGCTTTAAAAACCCCACAGCCTTACAAATTAACACTTTAAAAGTTGTCTCTTTAAAAATACCCAGTCCGTTTTAAAATTCATTTTTTCTGTAAACTCAAATCTTGTTCTCTCTCTCTCCCTCTCCTCTCTCTCTCTCTCTCTCTCTCTCTCTCTCTCTCTCTCTCTCTCTCTCTCTCTCTCTGTCATTTAGTCTCACAACTGTGGGCCCCTGTAAAGTCAAAAATAAGTACTTTGTTCCTTCAAGAGGGAAGAAAGAATCAGGGCACAGTTACGACCACATCAAAGCAAAACCAAGCTCCAACAGTATAAATAACTTGATGCCCACAACTCACTCGCAGTCTTCTGGGCTCCTCCAAGCAGCTTGATCACTTCACCAGCTCTGCTCTCTGCTGGACACACAGCTGCAGGATACACAGCTGCAGGACACACAGCTGCAGGACACACAGCTGCAGGGACACACAGCTGCAGGATACACAGCTGCAGGGACACACAGCTGCAGGACACACGGCTTGTCCTCTTGGCCCCGGCTGATTCCCCAGATAACCAGAACCTCAGAGTCAAGTGGTCCTGATAGTCTTTAGTCTTCTCTCTGAAAGTTTACAAGCTGAGCCTCATCTTCTGCACCGCCCTCAACACTCTTAGAGTCTATGATCCTGCAGAACAACTCATCAAGCATTAGCACTCAATGGCTTTTTCTGCACAAAGTTCCAAAGTCCTTCCACAATCTCTCCCCAAACATGGTGAGGTCTGTCACAGAGATACCCTACTATGCTGGTACCAACTTGCTTTAGTTAGGGTTTCTATTGCTTCAATGATTTACCAAGACCAAAAGCAACTTGGGTAGGAAAGGGTTTATTTGTCATATTCTTCCATGTCACTGTTCACCATTGAAGGAAGTGAGGACAGGAACTCATACAGGGCAGGGTCCTGGAGGCAGGGGCTAATGCAGAGGCCATGGAGGGAGGGAGGGGTTGATGCAGAGGCCATGGAGGGAGGGAAGGGTTGATGCAGAGGCCATGGAGGGAGGGAGGGGTTGATGCAGAGGCCATGGAGGGAGGCAGGGGCTGATGCAGAGGCCATGGAGGAAGGCAGGGGCTGATGCAGAGGCCATGGAGGGGTGCTGCTTACTGGCTTGCTCCTCATGGCTTGCTCAGTCTTATAGAAGCCAGGACCACCAGCCCAGGGATGGCATCACCCACAATGGGCCAGACCCACCCTCATCAATCACTAGTTAAGAAAATGATCTAAAGCTGGATCTTATGTAGGCATTTTCTCAATCGAGGTTTCCTTTCAGATGACTCTAGCTTGTGTCAAGATGACATAAAACTGTCCAGCACACCAGCAAACATCTGATGTTTATAAACCTGAATTTGGAGCTGTCCTGCTATTTTAGAATGGCCTTTATAGTTTACAGTCAAGATCTTCCACACTAGTTTTTCTCAGAAAATAATTTGTGTTTGTCCTTTCTGCCAGACTCAAGGGTGAAGGAAAATTTTAGATTTTGTCTAGCAAAATTCAGGATGTGTTCTCTCATGAATAAAGATACATGGAATTTCTTTTGCAGGATTCAAACCTCAAGCTCATTCTACCTCACACCATATGCTGCTTCTCTATAGCATGCGTATTTCTAGCACCCCCCACCCCAAACTTCCTACAAGATTCCTGGCCTGCTTGTTTGACCCTCTGGCTTTAAAAGCAGTAAAATCTAGGGATTCCCTCTGTCTTAGTTACGGTTTTACTGCTGTGAGCAGACACTGTGACCAAGGCAAGTCTTACATGGACAACATTTAATTGGGTCTGGCTTACAGGTTCATGGGTTCAGTCCATTATCATCAAGGTGGGAACATGGCAGCATCCAGGCAGGCATGGTGCAGGTGGAGCTGAGAGTTCTACATCTTCATCTGAAGGCTGGTAACAGAATACTGGGTTCCAGGCAGCTAGGATAAAGGTCTTAAAGCCCACACCCACAGTGACACACCTACTCCAACAAGGCCACACCTTCTAATAGTGCTACCCCTGGGCTGAGCATATACAAACCATGACATCCCCACCCCTAGAAATAAGATGTTTTTTTCCCACTTAAGGATGCTAAGAAAATCAAAAGGCTATCCTTGGAATACACTGTTAACTTTAATAGGTAGATGTTTATTGGATAACTACTATGTTGGCAAGAAATAACCTTCCATCTTATGTACATTAGAGACAGGGCCTAAGTCCACAGATGACATCATCAGCGGGAGCCACAGAGACTGAGCAGTCCTGTGCAGGAGAGTCACACTTGGATTCAAGCCCTGCCTTGCATCGGGTCTCAGGAGTAGATGGTCATACTTCACAAACCCTGCACGGAGTGGCCTGCAAGCTGGTAGCTTATTTACTCCATTGAAACAAGCTCATGTTAGCAGTCAGGGATGCCTCTGCCCACCCTACCCCCAGTCCTAAAGCCAATACTAAAATCATTTGTCAGCACACCATTGATAATGGGGCGTAAGGACTGAGCTATAAGGACTAAGCTATATTTCTTCAATAGTAATACTTGCTCCATCTATATTTATTCTTTTATGTTTTCTTTTTGTGTTGCTCAGAATTGAAATCAGGACCTCATGTAAGCCAGTTGAGAGCTTTGTCACTAAGCTCTAACCCCAGCGCTATTCCCAGCTTTAAAGAGGCACCATTAAAGATCCCAAAATTTGAGAAAAGTTCGGTAAAAATGACTTCATTGAAAAGGATGTATTAGATGCAGAGGCATCAAGGTGAGCCGTCACGGAGGTGTTTGGGTTGGTCAGCAAGGTAGGATGGTTGGAGAGCCAGCAGAAAAGTGGGGCTGGGGGAACCAATGAGAACAGACTAGGTAGCATTTGGGATACTGGAAGTGATGGCAGTGTGTGTAGATGACCTTCTAAAGAGGATAACAAAGCCCCAGACAAGCAGAAAGGGTTGCACAATTTTTTTGTTTTTTTTTTTTTTTTTTGGTTTTTTCGAGACAGGGTTTCTCTGTGTAGCCCTGGCTGTCCTGGAGCTCACTCTGTAGACCAGGCTGGCCTTGAACTCAGAAATCCGCCTGCCTCTGCCTCCCAAGTGCTGGGATTAAAGGCGTGCGCCACCACCACCCGGCAGGGTTACACAATTAAACTGTTACCAGGAGGAGGCCCACTTTGGCTACTGTGTCGGGGATGAATTCAAGGCCATTGTAGGGCCACCGTCTTCTCTCAAGCGTGAGATGATTCTCCTTGGTCATGCGTGAATATGGCTTTGGAGAAGGAAGAGGAGACAGACTGACAGGCTCTCTGAAGGAGGACGTGGCAGGAGACCAGCTACGGCTTGCAGTCATTAGTGTAGTTTTCAACTAAGAAAAGTGTTATAAATAAATGTGGAGCAACTCCAGGGTCATGAATGTGAGTCCTCCCTGGACGATATTAGTCTCCACCGCAGGAAGGACGGATGTAAGTCCCAAGTGAGACCGGGGAACTCAACTCCCAGTTCACTTCAGCACTAGTGAAACACCTGGCAAATGGCAAGCGTGGGCTTGGTTCTGTTCAGGCTCTAGTCAGAGCCACCCCAGGGGACAGAGCGCCACCTTCTGACCCCAGAATATGACAGGTTCGAGGACAGGCCAGTTCTCTCTTCCTAAAACCTAAGCTTTAGCACTGGGTGCTGCAAAGTCGCCACACTGAGGAAAACTTCCCTGGGCGGGGGAGGGGAGAGCAGGATATGCTTCTTGGAATGATAACCAAAGTAATTCAGCAATTTAACTGTTTTAGTTTATAATTACCCCACTTAGACAATGGATCCACAAGTGTCATGTGACATGTTTAAGAAATGTTGACCACACCAGGAAACACTTGTGGAGGAAGACTTAAGGTTCTGTTTGTTTCAAGTGTGGTTTTGACAGGCTATCTGAGGAAATTTTTGAACTGGTACTTTTGTATAAGTTTTTTTTTCTCCATTAAGAATAACAACAGAGACTTTTCCAACTGTCCCGTAAGGGTGTCCTTAATCACTGTTGTATAGGGGACAATAGCAGATATTCCATACTGAAGATGTCTTATAATTTCAAAAAGTAACATGCATTAAGATATCTAAATGATAGGGCTGGAGAGATGGCTCAGCAGTTAAGGGCACACACTGCTCTCGTAGAGGGCCTGAGCTTGGTTCCCTCCACCCAAACCCAGTGTCTCACACCCTGGTAACTCCAGATCACCACAGGACCTGGCTTCATTTGCACATGGCTGTCCTGAGACATGTACATACATACTCATCCCAAAATGTAAAAGAAATCTTTAGAGAACACCTAAGTGGAATTTTCACATGCACCATTGATACAAGGCCTAGAACTTCACAATAATGCTGTCAGCGGGACAGTGCCACAGAATTCGTTTCATTATAGGATCTCCTACACATTCAGACACAGTAAACCGTTGTAAACTAGTTCCCAAGGCTTGATCCATGAGTGCACTGCAACTACATGGGGAGCATGGGCAGATTCACAGACAGGCGGTGGGTGACCAGGGTTGGGGTTGGCTGAATAATTTGATTTCAGAGAGAGAGAGAGAGAGACAGAGAGAGAGACAGAGACAGAGACAGAGAGGAGAGAGTAAGAGAGTGAGAGAGAGAGTGAAAGAGGGAGAGAGAGAGAGATAGAAAAAGAGTGCGCGAGAGAGCTGCTGTTGTGTTCTGTTGTAAATGTGTATGTGCTTTGAGCTTTCTCTCTTGACGTTCTCTGAGATCCAGAAAGTATTTTTTTTCAAAGTTCCTTTATTTTTATTGTATGTCTTTGGGTTTGCCCATATGTATGCCTGTGTATAACATCCATACAGTGCTTGAGGAGTCCAGAGAAGGGCATCAGGGCTCTTGAAACTGGAGTTAGAGACAGTTGTGAGCCGCCACGTGGGTGCTGGGAATCAAAGCCAGGCCCTCGGTAGGAACAGCCAGTGCTCTCAACTGCTGAACCATCTCTCCAGCCCCAAGACAAATTTTTTACCAAACAAAACAAAACAAAACAAACCCAAAAACTTACAAGTAAAAAAGAAATTTAACTGATCTTTGAAGAAAGTCCCTTTCCTAAGCCTTAAGTTCCTGTTGGGAAATCAAGGACCAACAGAGATACAGCCCCTTGCTGTTCTCAGGACTGCAGAGAAAGGAGCATGCTGAGCTGCCTGGCAGCCACGGGAGGACTCGATCTGAGCTGTGTGCACACAGAAGAGCGAGAAGGAAGCAGATCCTCTGCAGAACCCTTTCAAGCAGAAGTTCTTCCAGAGTCACCCTGGAGCTTGTAACTGTCACACCGGTGCAATATCACCTGGGTTAACTCCCAGGTCCTCCTCACTGCCAACTTAAAGGCCAACCACCCCTAATTATCTTAATTATGTCTAACAACTTAACATTTGTGAGTCATATTTCTAGTTTCTAAGGTGTCCTCCTCATCTCATTATTTGTATGTGTATGTGCATGTGTGTGCGTATGTGTGTTTGTGCATGCGTACATGTGTATATTTACATGTATGCATGTATGTGTGTGCTTGAGAGTGAGTGTGCTTGAGAGTGAGTGTGTAGCTCAGAGGAGCCTTTCTCACTTGTTATTCACTTTATACTTTTAAGATGCCCTCTCTCACTGAAGTCTAGAAACCTAGGGCTCACCAGCTAGGCTAGACTGTCAAGCTTCAGGGAATTCTCCTGTCTCCACCTCCACAGAGCTGGGATTACAGGTGCATGCCACTGTATTTGGCTATTTACATCCATGTTAGGGATTGAACTCACTACTCTTTGTGGTCTTGGACAATGATGTAAGGAATATCCATGTGCTTCCTTTTAATAGCCAGTCAGGAAGAAACTAGAATAAACACATGCCTGCTATGTTCAATGAGAGGTCCATCTTTGCTTCCACGTTCCAAACTAAGAACAAACAAACTGTGGTCAATACACGTCAGCTTGTGCCTCTGTGCACCAGAAGCAATGCACACCTTCAGTCAGGGCTAGCTCCAGCCATTCACTCCAAGGAGAAACACATTTCAGATTCGTGTTATAGTTGATGGATGTATCCTGAGCTACTGACTAATAAGATCCACAGTAACCCGGAGATCATAATATTTGCTGGGACCCTGAAAGAAGGCTTCCTGGTTAATTTATTCCCAATCCCATATTTTAATCAAACCATTCTCTGTGTGACTGTATCTCTTCAATGCCAAAATTTTCAAGTGGGTCACATTGCTAAGGTGTTGGAGAACGCAGCTTTCTACATGCACGGTGGCAAACAAGATTAATAATTGGTAAAATCAAATGGAGACAAGTGTGTTGGTTTCCTCTTCCCCAAAGACTGACAGTGATATCAAAGGATGCTGACTGAGGACAGGGAGACCACCCCCATCAGTCAAGGGTGGAATTTTGTAGTGAGAGAACCAAGAGCAGATGCCACAAGAAAGCCACCAGGGATATGGACCTGTACTAATATTAAATGGGGAGTCGACAAGAAAAAGTAAGTATGTTTAACACACCGTCCGCACTGAGTTAAAGAGAGGAACCAAGCACAGAGACACCATGACACCACTCCAAGTGACGCTTAGAGACAGACAAGACACAGATGGATCTGCTCTGGGATGTGGACCTGCCCCCAGCATGCATTAACATGTCAGGGGTCATCAATGGTGGTTGGTTTCTTTTTTGAAACAAAACTGCGCATGAAGGCTTTTTGTTTGCTGTTTGTTTTTTAATGTGGAATTAGTCAGGTGTGTAGGATGCTACTTCCTACAATGATCAGATAGATGCACCCCCTTACCTAGAAATTTTAAAGTTAAAAAATAAGTCCATTCGAGGCCAGTCTGGTCTACAGAGTGAGTTCCAGGACAGCCAGGGCTACACAGAGAAACTCTGTCTTGAAAAACAAAAAAACAAAAACAAACAAACAAACAAACAAACAAAAATAAGTCCATAAAATAATGAGGCAGGGCTGGGAATGCAGGTTGGTCAGTAGAGCACTTGCCTAGCGTACACAAAACCCCAGCCAACTCAGTAAGCTAGGCACGGTGGCACGTGCCTGAAGTCCCAGCACTTAAGAGATGGAGGGAGCAGAGGGAGCAGGAGTTTCAGGTCAACTTGGCTGGGTAGGAGTTGAGGTAAGAGGAGACCCTCATCTTGAAAAAGTCAAAAGAAAGACTTACAGGAACTCCCCAGGTCTCTTCTTGCTTTTGCTGGCTGACATCTCTGGCCCGAAAGTAAGCAGGGCTTTCTTCCCCCTGATGATCAGTTTCCACCAGATCTCATGGAATATTTCTCAGAGAAAGTGACACTTCCAACTAACTGAAATGACTAAAGAGAATTCCTTCAAAAGAATGTGCCATGTAACTTAGAAAACAGGGTTTAGAAGGAATTTAGACCCACTGGCCTTATTAACATGCAGTTTTGTGTGTCGGGTCAAGGACACTGGGGACTCCACTCCTTCGCTGCTCTTAGAATCCTCACGAGTCCGCCTCTAGGCTGGAATAGCTTAGTCACCTGACTTTCCCATAACCTTTATTATTTTTGGCTTCACAAGGTGCATTCATGCACACGTGGGTCCTTTCCCATTTCCCAAAAGCCTTTTGTAGGACACCAGCTTCTTACCCAATTCCTCTGTGACACCACACTAATTCTTTTTGAAGAAAGCACAGGGCACCTCTAGAGTTTATAGGCAAATAAGTCATTCTAATTACAATTCAAGTTTACAATAGCTTCAAGTGACTTTAAGTTTAATATTGTTCCTTGACTTGGTAGTTCTTAGTTCTCCCTCAGAACTAGCTTGTGCATAGAATTGATTTGGGTAAAGTGGCTCAGTAGGTAGACACTTGCTACCAGCACCCTGGCGCAGAGTCTGACCCGAGGAGCCCACAAGGTTGAGGGAGAAAAGTGACCCCTATTCATTGTTCTGTGAACGACATCCATTTGCTGTGGTGTGTGCGCGCACACAAATATGGAAATCAATAAGTTTTTAAAAGATTCACTTGTTTGGTATTGCTTCTAATAATGTTGGCAAGAGAGGGGCTTGGTGGCTCATGCCTTCAAGGGGTGGAGGCAGGAGGATCATAAGTTTGAGGCCAGGCTGGCCAAGAAAAAGGGTACTTGTCTCAGAAAAAAATTTAAAAAAAGAAAAAAAGATGGTGAGGAAAATCTTGTTATTTATCCTAGCTTCAAACACAGTAACTTGAAAGGACTTAGCAGTGAGTAAATCTAGCTTAATAGACAATCCAGCTATCTGCATATGACGATTTTTAGTGCTCACCCACACCAACCAGCGAGTGTACATCAGGTTCAGAACGCCAGGCACCTGCAGTTGTTTATTCTCAGTTTGTAGGATAGAGGGAGGGTGGGGGAGGGCAGGGCTGGGGGAGGGGTGAGCACTGCCGGAAGTTGCCACAGAACAAGGAGTGAATGGTTCCAACCCGTTTTACAGAACCCACTTCCTGTGCCTTCTGACATTTCCAGAGCTGCTCTTTATTTAGGGACATGTGAGATATGAAAGGTCTTTGTTTAAGCCACAATATTTATGAATGGCATGAGACAAAGACGCGGGGCACGTTTTAGGCAGTCATGCGATCTCTACGGGAAGGAAACAGGGTGTTGAATTACCAGAGAGTCAAGCAGCAAATCCACCTGAGAGGGAGGTCCGCAGCGGGCGGGCGGGCGGGGCAGCCGCCTAGGTGGCCCCGGCCACTTCTTCCCTCCCATCTATCAGCCTGAGTACTCCGACCAAGGAAGGCGCACACTCCAGGACTTCATTCTAGCAAAGGGGACTCAGAAACTGCAGAGAGGAGAATGAGTGTTTACAAAGATGGTGACACCTGCTACCCACACAGTAAAAGCATCCTTGGATGTATCAACTGTCTCCTGCATATGTTTTTAATATTATTTTATCCACTGAAATATTTCCTTGACATGCACTGAGTTTTACAATGGCCTATTATAGTAGGACGGGTCATGGGATTGTTCTTCTGTCTTCTCAAATGAAATACAAAGGAAGCTACCTGCCTAAATTCACACGCTAAGTTCTTAGAAAAGGTCTTGGCCTACTCAACTCTACCAGACGTCAATAAGAGGACATGGGCTATCTTTCTTAAACAACAAGATATAGAGAATTTAAATACAATAGCAGTGATGTAGCTATTTTGCATTTTAAGCCCAGGCCCCTAATTTTCAAATAAGGATTACAGTATGTTTAACTAGCAATATGGGAACTGGATCCCTACGATAGAAATTCTTTCATATTTTAAAGCCACAGACACTTGATTTTTCTGGGAGAAAACTAGACAGTTGCTCTCTCTGATTTATGCTTGTGGTGCAAGATGTGAGCTCTTAGCATTTTGTTCTGGCTGCTTTTAGACTTGTTTGTTGTCAGGTCTCCTCACCAGGACAGACTCATCTCTCAGGAACTGGAAGCCGAAGTAAACTCTTTTTGTCTGTAAGTAGCCTTAGTTGTGGTAGTTTATCATAGTAACATGAAAGTAACACACGCAAAGGAAAAGGACATAGGTGCGCAAATGTGCGTGCGTGCATGCGCGTGCATGTGTGTGTGTGTGTGTGTGTGTGTGTGTGTGTGTGTGTGTAAGAGCAATAACTGGCTCCTTTGGATACAAACTCTCCTGTGCACTATTCAGAATTGCTTTTTAGTGAGACTTGGCAACAAAGCTTTAATTTGCTGCTTTCACTGAAGGATGCATTAAGCTGGCATTTTTCTTCTAGCAGCATAAAAAGGTAGGAAAAAATCCCTAGTTCCTATGAATTAAGAAATAGTCATGGTTGGCCATGGTGGCACATACCTTTAATCCCAGCACTAGGGAGCTATGGGCAGGAGGGTCTCTGTGAGTTCGAGGCCAGCCTGGTCTATGGAGTAAGTTCTTGGACACCCAAGGGCTATAACACAGAGAAACTGTGTCTCCACAAAACAAAACAAAACAAAACAAAACAAAGGAAGAAAGAATCAGTCGTCAGTCACTGTGTGTGTATGACTTGCCTGTAGGAGATAAGACTTCCAGCCTTATTCTCACCAGAAGAGACCACACTCTCACTGAATAGCCACAAAAACAAACAAGCAAACAAACAAACAAAGAGGCGAAGCCCAGCTCAGGCTCTGGGTGAAATGCCAAGCAGCTAGCCCTGGTCTAACCTCTCCCCATTCTCTTACTGCCTCCTCAGATCCTTCCCTAGCTTTTGATTCAGCGTAGCAGACTCTCTTCGGTACTACACTGAAGTGGCAGCCTCAGCGCCAATCTGTTTCCTCATGGACATACACTTGAAACAAGAGTAGACAGGGTCCTTTGTTCCACGGCTGCGCAGCACAGTAGGGCTATTCTGTGAGAGCAGTAGAACCAGTCCACAATGACTTGTCACCCAGAGGGAGCGCTTGGGCACTGTGCTTCTCTGGCACTCTTGAGTCCGTAGATTTTAGCTATTTTCCTAGCATTCGTTTCTGTTTACATCCCTTGCCTCGTGTTTTCATGTCAGCATTAAAGACAGCATTTGTAGAGCCAGTCAGTGATATGATACGTTCCTGTCGGAGCCAGCCGACAAGGATGAGGCTGAAGTAGAGAGGGCGACTGAATGAGAACGAGAGGACCACTGCTCTGCTGGCAATGGCAATAAACTTTAATGTGAGAAATCTTTTATAGAAAAACACAGTAAGGCTAAAAAATAGAATTTAACAACAATCATGTAGCACAATCTCTGAGCACTTTTTCACCGCAGAAGCATGCCCACTTCTTCATATCTTACAGTAAATATTTTTTCCCCATGCCCAGGTGCATGAGGTCTGTTTCTTTAATCCTTGCACGCACAGCTCTCAGTAGCCTTGAATTACTTCCAACACATCTTGGGTTCATGGAGCAGTCATGCTCTCAGCTGCAGGGAGACTATCAGAAGGTGCCCCCTCCTTCATGGAGCAGTCATGCTCTCGGCTGCAGGGAGATTATGTGAAGGTGCCCCTTCCTTGCCTTTCAGCAGGGGGGCCACCCCACTCCTAAATCTTCCCCTATGCTAAAGAACATTTCCACCACACTGTAACCATTACCACCTGGGAGATGGAGGTAGGACTTCGAATTCAAGATCATCCTAGGATACATAAAATAGCAAGCTTAAGGCCAACCTGGGTTAATAGAACACCGTCTCCAAAAGATAAGTAAAAATAAATACAGTAAAGTTTCAAGCATTCGTTTAAAGACTTTATGAGGTTACAAAATATACAGATATACAAGAAAATATTAATGGGGTCATGGGAGCTGCTGGAAGTGTTTTTATAAAGGAGAAACAGAGCAGCTGGTGCAGCAGGGACACCTAAGATAAAGTGGAAAAGCCCAGTGACGTAACACCAAGCCGCTGTCATGTGTATCGTGTGCCAATGGGACGAGAGCAACCACGAGCTAGACAGTAGTAGGGCGTGTGCAGAGCAGGCTGGAGGGCGGGATCCTGCTAACAGAAGTGGGCCGTGTGCAGAGCAGGCTGGAGGCAGGTCCTGCTAACAGTAGTGGGCCGTGTGCAGAGCAGGCTGGAGGCAGGTCCTGCTAAAGATAACTCCATCACGCTTGGAAAGGAACCATGGAGAACTTTCTTTGCGCGTTTCCGCAAACTATTCTAAATACATCTGTGTCTTCTCCTAAACCCCGAAGACACCAGTTCATCCCATCTGCTTTATCCATGCAGAGAGATCACCGAGAGGCAGTCTCTTCCTACCCTCGCAGAAGCCACAGCCTGGAGTCGCAGAGACATTTCATTGTGGTGTTTTTAAACCATTGTTTTCTCGACAGTGTCGGCCCCCGTGGATACTATAATTTAGCACTGGATACAATTCCCTAAAACCTTTTAACTGAAACCACAGAGCTGTGATTGGGCGCCTTCACGTTGCTCTGTTTGCTTACAATCCTGTCCTATCTGTTGCTTCTCCTCCTTTCCCACGGCCTCCGAACCAAACCATGTTTATTTTAAGCCATATTGATTCATTCTTTTAAAGACCACATTTTACCAGCAGGACCAGGCACACAGGAACTCCACCAGCTCAGTGACTTGGGTTCCTTCCGGTCTGTCTGGGCTGGAGTCCAGAGCAGACCTTGGGCGCAAGCTCCGAAACCAGTCCCACAACACCCAGAGGAATCTCCGTTCCTAGGCACTCTGACACACCCAGGATCAGAGGTAAGCAGGAACCAACATCTGTCCCAACACTGGGAGTAATTGGGTCCAGCGGGACCAGGCACACAAGAACTCCACCAGCCCATTGACTCAGGTTCCTTTCAGTCTGTCTGGGTTAGTGTTCTGAGCAGACCTTGGGCACAAGCTCTGCAGCCAGTCCC
>NW_022196915.1:103689902-103690808 GCF_008632895.1 Mastomys coucha
AATGTTAACAAATTCAGATAAATTGAAATCATGTAACTTTTCTCATCATAAGGCAATAAAAGTTTTTTAAAAAAACAAACAAACAAAACAAAAAACAAAAAAAAATACCACATTTAAATGTCTTAGAGGTTTTTACCCAAAAGAGGGCGCAAATTTCTCATGAAAAAATAATATCAGTAACTCATGAAATTTTGTTGCTCATGATAGTGTTTAAATCCTGTAGCGACTGTAACTTAGAGCAGCACGTGACAGACACATGTGTGTGCGCGTGTGCGTGCATGCACACGCGTGTTTGTGGGGTGCGTGTGTGTGCGTGTGTGTGGGGGGGGCAACCAAATCAAACTAAGAATTCTTTAAATGGAACAACAAGTGTGTGTGCCAGGGTGGCGGGTAGTTGTGCACAGTGGCCTACCTTCAGACTGCTCATAGGATGTTTCATGAACTGATCAAGTTCAGACTTAGTATAAGGTAGTTAAAGCTAAATCAGGGTTTTCATAGAAGGGCTTACTGATCTTTCTGTGCCTGTGTCTCTGTACCTGTGACTGTGTCTATGCCTGTGTCTGTATCTCTGTCTGTGACTGTGTCTGTGACTGTGTCTGTGTCTGTGCCTGTGTCTGTGTCTGTGTGTCTGTGTGTCTGTGCCTGTGTCTGTGTCTGTGTGTCTGTGCCTGTGTCTGTATCTCTGTCTGTGTCTGTGTCTGTGACTGTGTCTGTGTCTGTGCTTGTGACTGTGTCTGTGTCTGTGTCTGTGTCTGTGACTGTGTCTGTGTCTGTGACTGTGTCTGTGTCTGTGTCTGTACCTGTGACTGTGTCTGTGTGTCTGTGTCTGTGTCTGTGACTGTGTCTGTGTCTGTGTCTGTGTCTGTGTCTGTACCTGTGACTGTGTCTGTGTGTCTGTGCCTGTGC
>NW_022196915.1:103692026-103718654 GCF_008632895.1 Mastomys coucha
GTCTGTGACTGTGTCTGTGTCTGTGTCTGTGTCTGTGCCTGTGTCTGTGTGTGTGTCTGTGTCTGTGTGTGTGTGTGTCTGTGTGTCTGTGACTGTGTCTGTGACTATGTCTGTGACTGTGACTGTGTCTGTGCCTGTGACTGTGTCTGTGTGTGTGTCTGTGTGTCTGTGACTGTGTCTGTGCCTGTGCCTGTGACTGTGTCTGTGCCTGTGACTGTGACTGTGTCTGTGCCTGTGACTGTGTCTGTGTTGTGACTGTGTCTGTGCCTGTGACTGTGTCTGTGCCTGTGTCTGTGTCTGTGTCTGTGTCTGTGTCTGTGTGTGTGTGTGTGTGTCTGTGTGTCTGTGACTGTGTCTGTGTCTATGACTGTGTCTGTGCCTGTGTCTGTATCTCTGTCTATGTGTCTGTGACTGTGTCTGTGTCTGTGACTGTGTCTGTGTCTGTGTCTCTGTGTTCCTGTTTCTGACTCTGTCTTTCTGTCTCTCTTTCATGCACACACACCCCATCATTAAGATTCCTCACATTTCAGTCTCTGTCTCTCTGTCTCTGTCTCTCTCTCACACACACACACACCATCACTAAGATTACTCACATCTCAGTCTCTGCCTCTCTGTCTCTGTCTCTCTCTCTTGCACACACACACACACACACACACACACACACACACACACACACACAGTATGTAGGGCTCTGCCCTCACATAGGGAGTAGTGACTGATAAAAGGGAGGGTGTGTAGGTAACAGTCTCCAGTCTCTGCTGGGTTTGCATTTTTTCATGACTTGTGTACATTTAGTCAAGGGGATGGCATGACATAAATGCAAACCCTGGAGATGGGAGGACATACAAAGGGGAGCGGTGCTCCACTACAGCAATGTGCTTGAACTAGCCCTTACTCAGCAGAAATTTATCTCGCCAAATCCTGTATACAAAAGGTACGAATTAAGGTGAAACTTAGGGATTAGGGTTACTAAAACATTCACTTCCAGAATGGCAGCTCCAAATTGAAAGATCTGTGTTTCTGTTGTTTTGTTGCTGTTTTCTTATTGCTTTATTTTGCTTGCCTGATTCTTCCTTCTTTCTGTGACTGGGTTGAATTCTGAACTCAGGCTTCTGTACCTGGCATGCATGCCTGTCTGGCACATGGACACAATGGACCCTCGCCCAGGGGAATACGCCATTTCGATTGACTTCTCACTCCAGCCAATGAAAGCAACTGTACGTAGGCTTTCACCGAAACATTATCTGTTGACTGATGTGTGTTGCTGCCCTCAACTCAGCCCCACACAATTTCCTTCTGCAAAAGCACAGGATGCAAGCTTCTCCACATATAGGCCTACAATGATGGTGAGGTGTGGATACCATTTGGGTGGAAATTAACAGGACAGCAATCTTGTAAAACAGTGTCACCAAGTAGAGGCATGGCTCTATGGAGACATTTCACATTTAAGCCACAGACTGACTCTGAAGTCTAAGAAAAAAGATAACCAGAGCTGACAGGCCAGACACTTTGATAAATGGGAGATGACGCTGAGTGTGGTGGCACACGGCTGCAGCCCCCACGCTCAGGATCCTGAGCTACGTGAGGAGGACCATCCCAGCCAGGACCACAGTAAGACTCTGACTCTAAAAATAAGAATTAAATTAAAAAGTACAAAGATAGAGGGCTGAGAATGGAGCTCCTGCTTGGTGCTTGGCTAGCATGAAATAAAACCAGGCATGGTGTCTTAACCCAGAAGGAGGAAACAGGAGACTAAGAAGTTCAACATTATCCTTCGTTATATAGTGTGTTTGTTGTATATGAGACCCTGTTAAAAGAGAAGTAGAAGGTGATGTGTGTGTGTGTGTGTGGGGGGGCTTCATTCTTAAAGGTGCTTGCTTTTCTTACCTGGGAAGATACAATCACAACACACCTATGGTCGTAAAACAACGATTTCATGTGTGTCTGGATTATTTACTTTAGAATGTGAATGTAGATGCCTTGATACTGGGGATAGTGGGGCAGACTTTGTTTGACTGCAGGGGTGGGAGGAGGGTATCGGGGTCTGTCTACTGACACCACCACCACCAATTTCTTACTCCTATGGGATACTTGTTGTTTAGAACCGAGAGAGTCAGGCAGTAGCTTTTAAGTTCCAAGGTTTGGGAATTCAGTTCTTTCTTACAAGTTCTGCTTAGTGAAACTTCTTCACAACAATGGGCTTAGGGAGTTCCCTGCTGTTGACGAGTGTGTGATTTGGAACACCAGGCACATGGGCCACGTGGCGCAGTGGCCCAGGGCCACAACTGAGAAGTCAGCAGCTGTGCATGCTAAATTGAGCTCTGTCATTAACCTGCTGTGGGGCCTTCTAAAAAGTGCTTGATTCCAGCCATGAAAATAAACATAGGTGTCAGTGCCCTACAGCAGAGCTAAAGAAAATTGGGCCGTGTGCACAAAGCAACAAACTCTCTGCGCTCTGAGTTTTCTTTCCCTCTTGCTAGAGAGACAGGGACTTTGGAACGACAGGTTGTAGGCCCCTGCCTTAGTTTTCAAAAGGCCAATATGAGTAAATGCACGTAAATGGGGGAGACAGCCAGTGTGCATAAGGGAAACAAACTCTTTTCTAGCACTGTGAGGTTTCTTCAGGACTCCAACTCTCCTGTCTGCTCATGTGTGTTCACACTCTGTCATGTGTGCTCATACACCATCTTATGTACACACACCATTATGTGTGCTCACACTCTGTCATGTGTGCTCATACACCATCTTATGTACACACACCATTATGTGTGCTCACACTCTGTCATGTGTGCTCACACTCCGTCATGTGTGCTCATACTCTGTCATATGTGCTCATACTGTTATGTGTGCTCAAACTCGGTCATCCTCTCACCATCTTGGCTCTGCACTGGGCGGAACCTTCTTCTCTCCTCCTCCTCTTTCCCTTTCTTCCCCCATTCCATCTTGATTTTCCTTTGTTGGCACTGAAGAGCAAAAGGAAGCCATGCCCTCTCATGGCCTTTATTTTTCCCTCCGTGGTTAGGCCTGCTGGAGCTCTCAACTCCTAACAACAAGGCAGGGAAAGAGAGAAGATGGATTTCAGGTCCATTAAATTCCAGTCCTGGGAGGGATTGTCTAGATTAAGTAGTTTTGTTTCTGACAGTGTTTTTGAGTGTATAAGTTAATTGATGAGGGGCTCCATCTTCACTGTGGCCAGGACCATTCTCTGAGCTGCATGAAATAGAGCTAGCATGCAGAGACCCATGGCTCTTCTTACTTTGGACTTAATGTGGCCAGCTCCCTCAAGTTCCTGGCATTCTGATTCCCTGTTATGACCAGCTGCAACCTGGAATCGTGAGCCAAATAAATCTTTCTCTACTAAGTGGCTCTTGTCGTAGCATTTTACCACAGCAGCAAGAGAAGAAACTACCAGAGTGCACAGGATAGAAGCTGGGTCCCTGTGCCCCACTGATCCCAGATGCCATCACCTGCATGTAACCCAGAGCTCAGGGACAAGGACATGGGGATCCCTAGAGCACAGTGGACAACCACTCCAGCCAAATTAACGAGCTCCAGGTTATCTCAAAAAGAAAATGTAAGCTACTGTGGAAGATGCCTCTGGGATCAACCACTGTCTGCCGCAACATCCACATGAACGTGTCTGTAAAACATCCCTGCCCCTTCCCAATACACACCCCAAAGAGGGAATAATGCTGGCTCATGCTCTCTCCACTTACGCCAAAGTTTAATTATTTAGAAGTATTACTGGTTGTTTTATGTTTTTCATATGTAAAATAGGACTCAGGCTTGTTCTTTTACAACCATAGGAGTCAGGGCACATGACAGATGTGATTGTATAGTAAAAGCCACTATTTCATCTATGGAAGGACTATTTGCATTAGAGTGTACACAATTAAAAAACATAGTCAAGTGGTGGCGCATGCCTTAAATCCCAGCACTTGGGAATCAGAGGCAGGTGGATCTCTGAGTTTGAGGCCAGCCTGGTCTACAGAGTGAGTTCCAGGGCAATATAAAGAAACCCTGTCTTGAAAAACCAAAACCAAAACCAAAAACCAAAACCAAACCAAACAAACAAAACATAGTCAAAGGAACGACTCATCCTCACTGTGGTTTTACTAGAAGTTAATTAAGTACTGCACTGGAAGCGTGTGTGTGAGCTGCATTCATTAACCAATACAGGAATCTTGAGGCCAAGGTCACAGTCATAGTCTTGGCTATGACAATGAAGGGCCATGGTCATGTTTGTTCAGGAGCAGGCAAAGCAAACATTAGCAAGCATAGACTCTGAAACCCATCCTTCAGGAAACACACTCAGGTCTGCAGAGTGCTTGCCTAGCATTCGCAAAGCCTGGCTCAGGCCTCAACACCACCTAGACCAGACAAGCTTGTGTATGCTCATAAGCCCAGCATTCGGAATGTAGAAGCAGGAGGATCCAAGGTGTAAGGTTATCCTCAGCTATACAGTGAGTTCGAGGCCAGGATGAGCTATGTGAGATCCTTTCTTTAAAAAAAAAAAAAATCTGCCTTGAGACCAAGAGTCATCCAGAACTTTTCAAGTGCCCTGGAGAACAGATCAATGTCATTTAAGCTCAAAGTCATTTAAGTAGGTGTAGTTGACTATTTTTCTTTTCTTATACAAGATACATAAATACCTTGAAAGTTAAAAATCACTGGCTGATAGAAAGACAGGTACAAGAAATTGCAACCTCAATATTTTCAACCCTAACCTGTAAGAGATGCTCCTAAGTAGCTGTTTCTGGCAGACTCTAAGCAGCAAACTTCACAACACTAAACTCATACTGTGTGATTCCAGGACGTCTCCTGAGAGCACAGGCCCCCTCCTGTTGGTTCCCTATTCTTGTTATTAAAAAAATTAAAAACACCACCACCAACAAAACAGACTCAGGTGGAAACTCAAGAAAATGTTATTGGAACTTGAGAGACAGGCGGACAGAGCAGGCAAGCCGGAGCTCTTGGCAGCCGACTCAAGGAAGAGATGGGTAAGAGGAAGACGGAAAGTCATTCTGTCTGAAATAGAGGTAAGCAAGCCGGTACACTCAATAGTGAGCACGCATATGCCTGTGTGTATGAGTGCAGTGTATATGTGAATGTGTGTGGTGTGTATGTGCGTGCGTAGTGTGTGTGTGTGGTATGTGTAGTATGTATGGTGTGTGTGCATGTTTGTGTGTGTGTATGTGAGTATGTGTGTATGTGTGGTATGTGTGTGGTGTGTATAGTGTGTATGATGTGTGTGCGTGTGTGTGTATGTATATGTGTGTGTATGTGAGTGTGTGTGTGTGGTATGTGTGTGGTGTGTGTAGTGTGTATGGTGTGTGTAGTGTGTATGGTGTGTGTGTGCGTGTGTGTGTATGTATATGTGTGTATGTGTATGTGTGTGTGTGTATGTATATGTGTGTGTGTGTGTGTGTGTGGTATGTGTGTGGTGTGTGTAGTGTGGTGATGTGTGTGTGTGTGTATGTATATGTGTGTATGTGTGAGTATGTGTATGTATATGTGTGAGTATGTGTGTGTGTGTGTGTATGTGTTTGTGTGGTGTGTGTGCATGTGTGTGTGTATATGAGCACAAACATGATGTCTCCTGGGAGGCCAGAGGGAGAATTCCCAGAGGTCAGGGCAAGCGGGCTTAGGACTTATATCCATGTTGTAAAACAGATATAAAGAGGAAAAAGAAACGTCACCTTTCTGGGCTGGCAAAATGGTCACTGTGCTAGCTGCCAAGATTGGTCATCTAATTCCCATCCATGGGAAACAGCACATGGAAGAAGGAAAGGAATGACTCGCAGAGGCCGTCCTCTGAACTCTATACTATGTGCCATCACATGTATGTGCTCCCAATAAATGATAAATGAATAAACAAGTACAACACGGGTCATGGTGGCACATGCTTCTAATCCCAGCATTTGGGAGGCAGAGGCAGGTGGATTTCTGAGTTCGAGGCCAGCCTGGTCTACAGAGTGAGTTCCAGGACAGCCAGGGCTACACAGAGAAACCCTGTCTCAAAAAACAAGAAAAAAAATTTTTTTTCAAAAGAAAAAGAAAAGTTACAATTTCTGAGTTAGAAATATATTTAAAGTATAAATGACAAGACATCATATTCATAACCAGATAACAAACAGAAAGTGTTTATTCATAGATTATTTACAAAGAACAAAGATTAGACAATTATAGGTGTTTTGAAAGTTCTATCCAATATTTTAAGTTATTTATCCTTTTGACTAATAAAATTAAGTTCAGTGGCTATCGAATGCTGTAATATCCCATTTCTCTGGCATCCATATTTTAATTTTTTACTCCTCTTAGTCCCGTCTGGAAGCGAAGGTTAGAGCAGAGTTCTCCCGTACAGTATGGGAAGTCGAGAGTCTGGAGGGCAAACAGAACCCCATTCAGGCTGCTTAACCAAATTTCGTGGGCTGCTGTATAGGCTGTGCCAAAAGAATTACAATATAGCCTTTCATATTGTGTTCTTAGTGGTGCGAAAAAGCCATTGTAAACACCAGAGATTACACAGACCGACAAATTGTGTGGGGAAGTTGCTGGCGTCAGGCATATTTCTTGTTAGGCAGAATCATCCCCACCCCAACCCCCACCACGTCGTGGAGGTGTGCCGTTCATAATAATCACAGGTAGAAACGTGATGTTCCCTTCAGCTCTCAACCCTCACAGACCCTAAATCAAACAGAAACAGCCACTGCTCAGAACCACGGAGGGTGCGGCTCTTTTCTACCGTGTCATCAGCATTCAGCCTGTGCATGCTTCCTTTTCCGGGTTACTGCTCAGTCATCCAGTCAGCTGGTTCTGCACCAAGGGGCCACGAATCCTCCTAGGGACCTCTGATGTCATACTTGTTTGAAACAGTCTTATGTTTGATAATACGGTTGCTAGGCTAGTTGGCTCATGAGCTTCCCAGGATTCGGGACTTGGCCTCCCATTTTGCTATAGAGACTTCCATAGTTAGGGTCACTGTTGCTGTGATGAAGCGTCATGAGCAAAGCAACTTCAGGAGGTGTCTTAGTTAGGGTTTTACTGCTGTGAACAGACCACGACCAAGGCAATTCTTACAAGGACAACATTTAATTGGGGCTGGCTTACAGGTTCAGAATTTCAGTCCATTACACTCAAGGCAATGCAAGCATGGCAGCATCCGGGCAGGCATGGTTCAGGAGGAGCTGAGAGTTCTACATCTTCATCTGAAGGCCGCTAGGAGACTGGACTAGGGTCTTAAAGCCCACACCACAGTGACACACCTACTCCAAGAAGGCCACACCTCCTAATGGTGCCACACCCTGGACCAAGCATATACAAACCATCACAGTAGTGAAGGGTTTATTCGGCTTGTGCTTCTGCATCCCTGTTCATCCCTGAGGGATGTCAGAACCGGAACTCACACAGGGCAGGAACCTGGAGGCAGGAGCTGATGCAGAGGTCATGGAGGGTGCTGCTTACCGGTTTGCTTCCTCTGGCTTGCTCAGCCTGCTCTCTACAGAACCTGGACTGCCTGCTCAGGGTGGTGACACTACCCAAAATGGGCTGGGCCCTCCACCATCACTCACTAAAGTAAGAAAATGACTTAGATGTTTGTCTACAGCTGGATCTTAGGCAGGCCTTTTCTCAATTGGAGTTCCCTCCTCTCTGGTGACTTTAATTTGTGTGGAGTTGACATAGAGCTAAGCAGGACAGATACAGTGAGATCTCAGGCTATCCTTGGCTTTACACAGGTTGTGGGTGTCCACACTCAGACCCTCACACTGTACTGCAAGCACCATACTCACTTACCATTGCTTAAGCCTATGCTTATAAATATTTTACCAGCAGGGTTATACTTGGGAGAAGGGTAACAGCCTTCGACTTTCAAATGTTATTTAAATCTTGCTTATGGTGATTCTGATTTTTTTCCAGCACTGAACTCAGATAAGTTTTCAAATTCATGCTTTTTGAAAGAATGGACATATGTAAATGTCGACCCAGTTGATATGCTATTCCAATATATAGTCTATGACATAACATACATTAAGAAGTTGCCTGTGGGTTCTAGTTTCCTCATCTGAAAATACTAAATTAAATACTCTTGAAGAGTACTTTCTAACTCTAGTATTCCAGAGTTAAAAAAAATCACATCTTATTATTTTTTAAATGATTACAAATTAAAGTATTATAGTGCAAAGTCAAGTGGATGGAAATTGGGACGAAAAAGCTGCATCTGAACTGTACTCCATCCGGGAGCTGGGCGTGTGTCGGTTCTCCACCCGGTTCTCCATGTGTCGGTTCTCCATCAGGGAGCTGGGCCGTGTCAGTTCTCCATCCGGGAGCTTGCCGTGTGTCGGTTCTCCATCCAGGCGCTGGGCCGTGTGTTGGTTCTCCATCAGGGAGCCCGGTTCTCCGCCTGGGAGCTGGGCGTGTGTCGGTTCTCTATCTGGTTCTCCATCCAGGCGCTGGGCCGTGTATCGGTTCTCCATCCTGGAGCTGGCCGTGTGTTGGTTCTCCATCCAGGCGCTGGGCCGTGTGTTGGTTCTCCATCAGGGAGCTGGGCCATGTGTGGGTTCTCCATCTAGGCGCTGGGCCGTGTGTGGGTTCTCCACCCGGTTCTCCGCCTGGGAGCTGGGCGTGTGTCGGTTCTCTATCTGGTTCTCCATCCAGGCGCTGGGCTGTGTGTTGGTTCTCCATCAGGGAGCTGGGCCGTGTGTCGGTTCTCCACCCGTTCTTCATCTGGGAGCTGGGCGTGTGTCGGTTCTCCATCAGGGAACTGGGTCATGTGTCGGTTCTCCAAGGGAGACGAAATGGAACAGTTCCAGGGTCATAGCCAACTGTTGTCCTTGCCCTTAGGACCCTCCAAGGATGTGTGCCCTGGGGCAGGATCCCAGCTGCATAGATAAAGGACACATCATTAAACAGCAGAAGGCCCTCGCCTATTTCTTACCACACACCCATACCCACACACACACACACCCAACTCACACACACACACACACTCTCTCACACACACATACACACTCACATACACACACTCACACACACACTTACACACATACACACACTCACACACACACTCACATACACACTTATACTCGTACACACTCATAGACTCACCCCCCCACACCTCACATACACTCAGTCCTACACACACACTCTCATATACACACTCACCCACACTCACACATACCCCACATATACTCACTCTTACACACACTCACACACACACTCACCCAGACTCTCTCTCACACACACACTCACATATACACACATACACTCACCTATACTTACCCAGACTCACACACATACACTCACTCACATACACTTACCCACACTCACACACACACACTCACATACACACTCACACACACTCACCTACACTCACCCACACACTCACCCACATTCACCCAGACACATACATACACATACACACACACACACACACACACACACACACACACACACTCATACACACACACACATACAAGCTCTCCATGACCCCACGGTGCCTCCTACACTCCAATCCTCTTTACCTCTTCCCTTTAAAGAGACTCATTTCCTCTCACGTGCTCCATTCCTCTGAGCTATGTGAACCCAGCCTCTCTCTCAAGGCAGCTTTAGTCAAGGTTAATTGGGAGCTATATGGTGTCCTCTTTAGTCACAGCTGTGTGTCTTTCTCCACATGCCTGGACACATCGCTGGCCCCGTGTGGCCCCCCTTAGACCATCTTCCTCACATGACCACAGGTTCTCACCCTGGGCTTTCTCCTGCCCATGTACTCTGGCCTGCCCGTGTCTCCTGCCAGTTTCTCTTGTCTTCTTGGATGTGAGGTGGGAGATGGACCTGGCCTTCTCTTCTCTTCTCTGCTTTACCCAGCCCTAGAGGATCTGGCTTGTCCTGTGGCTTTATACTGAACCCAGACAACCCTAAATGTGCCTTGCTCACTCGAGCTCTTTTTCTAGTTGTGCGCGTGGGGGTTCACCCTGCTTCTTGGCACTTCCTCTCATGTCTCCTGGGGTCTCTCCCATTCTCTGGTGCTGAGGCTAAACTCCTGATGGTACTTACACCTGTTCCTCTACAGGCTCCCTCCTCTTAACCAACAGCACCAACCTCCTGAGGCTGACACAGATTCTACCATCCTCCTTCACGCATCTCAGCCAGCTGCTCCACAAATCCCATCGTCTCTGCCCTCAAAAGACATCAAAACTCAAGATTATACGCTTTGTTCCCACCCTACTCCCCCAATTGGTCTATCCTGCCCCCTTCTGGCAACTCCAGGGTAGTTCCAAAACACACTAGACCTCTCACCTCTAAGGTAATCCAAGTCTCCCTGCGACACCCTGAGTGAGAGGTAACGGCGTGCTTAGTGATTATAGGGCTGTGTCTGAGCTGTACAAGCCTGTATATACACCTACCCATTCAGAGACATGGATACATAGACAGACAAACAGGCAGACATCACAAGAACAACACAGACACGGACACACATACATACAGCTGCATTCACACACATGATGCATTCTTACCACACACAAACACAGACACATAGTCAGGCCACGGATATGTAGATGCGCAGACATGCTGCTGGCACCACATTCTTGTCTCTTCTCTGCCCCCATCTTCCATCCCACCATTCATTCTTTGTTCTCCTATTTTAGACGCCCCAGTATTATTCAGGCAACTACAGTAAACACCTCTGTCCAGCATGTCTCGCCTGAAGAGCCTCTAGACACAGTGACCCCTGTCCAGCATGTCTCTCCTGAAGAGTCTCGAGACACAATGACCCCTGTCCAGCATGTCTAGACACAGTGACTTCGGTTCTTCCAGGCTTTACTCAAAGTTGTCAGGGATGGCTTCCATGACTGGGACTTTTAAAGTCATTACCCTCCTTCTCTATACACACAGTTCATAGCTCTGTTCCAACCAGCTCGCTCCCCCTCTCCCTTCCCCCCTCCACCCCTTCCCTTTCTCTCTCCCTCTCTCTCTCTTTCTCTGTCTCTCTGTCTTTCTTTCCCTCTCCCTCTCTCCCCCCCTCTCCCTCTTTCCCTCTCTCCCCCTCCCCCTCTTCCTCCCGCGCCGGGCATATATGACCTAATCGTCTGAATAGATTTAGCTTTGTTTTTAACCTGTCCCTTGTTTCCCCAGTGAAATGTGAGGTACGCATCGTCAGGGGTTTGTCTAGCTCCCCACCCTAGTGTGGAAAGACACTGGAGCTGTAGGCACACAATAAACACATGCTGGATTTGCTCAGTGGATGACTGATGCTATTTCCAAAGGGAGGGCAAAGAGAAGCAAACTTCAGGCTATTGGAACATTGTCCTCAAAGAGAGGAATCCCAACCTCACTAGTCTCCAGAAGTCACCACTGGATTACACATCTCAGGCCCCTGTCCTCCCCTTCCCAGCTGTCCTGCTCCAGGCTTAGTGAAGCTCAACCGTCTCTGATGTCTCATCTTCTCAATTAACTGTTTCTGCAAAGCGTGTCTAGCTCATTTAGGGCAGAGGCAGTTGACCAAAAGGAGATTATGGACCAGGCACTAATGAAAACAAGTAGGCACGGAAAAAGGCACTTAACATCTAATACGATCTTTCCTCTTAGATTTTAGTGTGTCTTGGTCAGCTGGTATAAACAAGTCCAAATTTCAGCTGGCATGGCATGGCATGCCTTTAGTCTAAGCAGCTAGGAGGCAGAGACAGGTGGGTCTCTAGTTCTAGGCCAGCCTAATCTACAGAGCAACCAGGCTACACAGAGAAATCCTGTCACAAAAACCAAACCAAACCAATAGTCACCAGAAAGCAATGTGAGGAGAGCTTTTAGCACAGGGAACGAGACCCACTACAGAGTAGTGCCTTCAGGAGAGCACTGGGGAGGGAGGTCCCACCGGCCAAGCAAACCTCTTTAGGTCAGCTGTGTTAGCTGAGAGGCTGGCCAGAACAAAGCAGGGGACCTGGGTGCCATAGAGTAGCTGAAAAAAACTCCGTGTCTGTGTGTGTGTGTGTTTGTGTGTGAACTTATAAACCTGCCTCTGCTCTGACCTACGGCATAGTGAAGAAGGATCACTCACAATGAAGCACACTAGTGAACTTCAATTCACCTGTTGCAAAATCAACTCAACGTGCTGAAATTAAGTAAGGATACTGGGCACCTGTTCAAATACTTCTACTTATGAAAACAATTTTCCTGAAAAAATTAATCTAAGTCAGGTTAGCTGGAATTGACTTAGGTCTCTGTGTTTGCTCTTACACTTAGTAGGCATAGAATGAGTTACTGTATGACTTACAGGAAGCTGTCTTGGTAGGAGGCAATTTCTCAATAAAGAGTGTAGACTATAGAACAGAGCTGCTGCCTAGGAGCAATCTCTCTGTCTCTGTCTCAGACACACACACACACACCCTGAAAAGAATTATCTATAATACGGAAAACCCGGGGCTGTGAAAAGTTCCCCCTTTTCCCTATCAACATAAATGATTTCCACTCTCATTTGAACTTAAAAGCGTTTTTCTCCTTGCTGCTCCTAACTCCCTTCGGCCCCGCCCATCTGCTTGGCCCCGCCTTTGGCCCCGCCCATCTGCTTGGCCCCGCCCATCTGCCTCCTGGTATCTTTCTTCTCTAGCTCTTGGCACCAACCTCTTTTTTTGTTGGCAGTTCAACACTTTTTGCCTTTTAAGTTTAGAATTTGCAAAATAATCCATCCACATCCAGTTACTGTCATCTAGATCTAACAGATACTATCTTCTTTTTGTATTTTTTGAGGCTGGGTCTGGAGGCAGACTTGGCCATCATGGCAGGGTTTTATGATGCTGGCAACTGACTACAGGGACTCCTCCATGCTGGGCAAACCCTCTACCCACTGATCCTCGTCTCCAGCTCTGAACAACACCATCCTTACAGAAAATGTAATCATATGCTTTCAGAGAGAGGACCTATGAGCAAACCAAACAGCATCCAGATGAGATCAGGCACATTCAGAGTGGTGTGGCCATAGATATGTATCCATTATTTGTATCTATCACATCCCAGACCTTTGGATACATTGTGCTTAATCTTCACAAGACCTTGAAGGAAGTCATTTTCATTACTGTTATATAAAGAAGCGATGCTGAGCAAGATACAGCAAGAGACTTATGTCCATAGTCTGTCCTCGGTCCACATCACCTACTTATGTCCATAGTCTGTCCTCGGTCCACATCACCTACTTTTATAAGTACATTGCACTACCATGCTTTACCATGTTTCTAATATTAAGAAAAAAGAATGTAGGACTAGATATATAGGTTTTCTTTTTAAGACTCTTCCCCATACACCCCTATCTATAACCACGGCTTCCTTTAAATATACAGGTTGGGGCTATAGAGTGATGTGTGAGGGTGGGGCTACAGTGTTGTAGTGAGGGGCAAGGGGAGGACTATAAAGTGATGTGGTGAGGGGTGGGAGTGGGGTAGAGAGTGAAATGTGAGGGGGCGTGGGGGTGGAGCTGCAGAGTGACATGTGAGGATGCCAATGGAAGCTCCTGGTCCTTTTCTTGTTGATGTTGTCCATGGATAATCAGATAGAAACCCGGGAGCCTTTTAGTGTTGGAATTGGTCGGGGGAGGGAGGTGATCCTAGAAACTCCTTCATTTTACAAATAAAGAAGTTGTAAATCAGAAAAATGACTTGTTCAGGAAAAATAAACACTTCTTTGCTGGCTACCTGGGTGAGTGAATTGAGCTGGAACAACCTATGCTCACTGACCCATGGCAGGAAGTCATTCTGTCCACCTACTCAGGAGTCTCTAGTACCCCAGAGAGAGAGGCACTTCAAACGGGAAGGGTGCTCAGCCGTGAGCTGCCGAATCCAAATGTTCCCAAGGTGTCTTGTGAATGGAAATGAGTGTTTCAAGGGGATATCTGAAAAGCAATCTCAAGATAAAGGCATGGACTGTAACAGGCCCAGGAAGCAATTCATGAATGGGTCCAGCCTCAGAGGCAAAAAAACAAAAACACAAATCAAAACAAAACAAAAAAAAACTACCACCAACAACAAATTAAGACAAAACTGTTGGTGTGCTTACAACTTGCAACAAAGTAAAAGTGAGTGCAGATGTATGTGTATGTCCCGCATGTCCAGTGATGTACATGTGACTACGTATGTGTGTGTATCGGTGCATGGATAAAGTGTTTATTACACGAGTGTTCTTGTCACTAGTTTTACACCAAGTAGACTCCAAGCATCACAGAACTTACGTAGAACACCAAGAGTGACTCACGTAAGGGAGAAGGACACAGATACACCATTTTAATGAGAGTTGTGGCCTTAGTGCCTTTGTTCACGGGTCTCTGTAACAACACTTGGCTGCTAGATAGCTGTTTAGATAGCACTTTCATTTAGGGCTTCCGTTTCTTCCCAGCTGATTAGCAGCATACTACCTTGCTGGAATCTAGGAAGGAGCTAATGTACACTGAAACCACACTTGATGCTTAGAAAATCCTTGAGCTGTGGTGAAAGGCACACCTGTGTTCTTTGGCAGGCAAACTGAATCTCAAGTAAAGAATTTCTGCAAATCTCCCGGTCAGTTGGCTAAACAGGTTTTCACTCCCATTGAACCACTGAGGTTTGGGGGTTGGGGGAGAATCCTCTATTTTTTTTTAATGACCACAATAATACCACACAAATCACTTTTAATGCTAAGGCCTCGGAAGTGGGAACGGTGTTGCATTTCAGGGGATAAAATATCTTCAAGCAGAATTTGTAATTTATACATCAATTATTGCTTCTTGAAGTAGAAAAAGATACTCTGTAATGAGCAAGTTATGATTAAGATGTTACACTCAATGAATTAGAAAAGGCTATTTTCCTGATAAATTCCTTTTTACACTTAATAGTGTGTTATGAATAGCGAAATGCAGGTGCCAGAGGGCTGAATCCTGGTGAAAACACAAAGCTTGTTTGGAACTACATAATCTTGAAGCAACACAAGACATTCATCTTTGTTTTTAAAAATCCTTTGTGTGGTCTATTTTCATTTTCTGCACATTTTTATGTTAGATTACACAGTTCTCTGTAACACCATCAGCAACATTCTGACTACATTGTTTTGAAAGTTTAAGGTATAAAACATCTAAACTGAATGCTTGATTCATTACATACTGGTCTTTAGTCATTAAAGAAAGTATTTTTTTCCATTCTTGTGGGCTCAAAAAATGGAACTTTTTACAGCACATCTGTAATATAGTCTAGTGAGCTTAACACTGTCCAATCTCAGGGCAAGGGCAAAGAATAAAAGAGAAAAAAACATCAGTCAAGTCCACAGGCATGACGACCCTGGCTCAGGAACTAAAAGCACTGCCACTCTGACATAATTTATGGATTGTTTGTGGCGCTTCCCACTTGTTTTAAGTTAAAACTATGTCGCAATCTCTGTAGTAATAGACTATTTCTATTTTAAAATTTTCAACAAAGAGATTAATCTTCTTTCTTTCCCTAATACACACCATCTGTTATGTTAGACTGTTTGTACACATATTCTCCAGTCTCTGCCTCTTGAGGCTAAGGTCCCAGGAGTGACTTATACTGGGAGCTTGGAGAGTCAGGCTACCCTGGAGATTTTGGCTTCATTAGAGGGTGATGTGGTAAGGCAGGGTCAGGGGTACATGGAGTTCTCCCTTGGAATTCAGAATTTCTTGCTTCTGGAAGCTTTGTTTGCATAGCTCATGGTTGGTGGGTTGTTTCTCTCAAGTGCAATAGATAGAAGAAGTATATTAGATTTTTAACTTTCAGGGAGAAAACAAGAAACAATTCCCACAGTTATAACTTTAAAACAGTGTGCCTCTGGAGTCAAACAAAGCGTGAACCTACTAGAGGTCTAACAACTCTAAACATATTTTTGTATCAAAATATTTTTGTGTCAGTGTTCTGTCAAGTAAAAACAAGAAATGGTTAACAAATTATCAAGACAGAGCAAAAAGCCTGTGATCAAGGACCAAAAACAATAATCTGGATAATACTAATTTTAACCAACTTCACAGAGAATATTCAGGTTCAAAATACAAAATTAGATCAAGAATGGGGTTCAGGAAGAAATTTGACAAGAAACTATGATGAAAGGCAGGAACCGAAAGGCAGGGAGCGCTTCCTGGGAGATCATACAAAAGAGCAGAGGACACTGCAGTCACTGCTCTAGGGGGGCTGGAGTGAGTAAACAGAAGCGGACAAGGCTCAGGATCCTCAAACTTCGCTCTCAAGTTTGACCCACTAGTGAACCCGGAGTGACACACGGAGACAAGTTGAGCTCAAGGCCAGAACAGGAGGTAACTGTGTCTGCCGCCCAATGAGCAAGCCACGCTCACCCTCAGATCCCTTTGCACAGCCACGAAACTGCACACACAAGCTCACCTCCTACCTGAGGCTGCACAGCCAAGACAGAGTCTGACCGGTTTCCTCAGATCTCCGATTGCAGTACTAGATAGACAGAAATCAGGCAGGGATGGATTTAAGTTCAGCACCGAAAAGGTTTCCAAAGGGGCCATTAAGTAAAACAGTAATAGACATCTTGTTAAGCCCTGGGCCCTGGTGTGTGGACCGTTTTCTCAATATTATTCTGTAAATAGACCGAGGACGAGTGGAACTTATCTCCTATGGTCCTTTCCAAACCCGAGTTTTAGTAATTCGGCGTCCAACTTCGCGTCTGCTTCATGGCCATCCAGTCATTTCAGGTCTCACTGTGTTTCCCTTGGTTGAAATAAAGGCTGCAAGCAGTTACCATTCGCCACCATGGGCCCCAGGAGCGGCTTGTGTGCGGAGACTGTGAAGGAAGCTGCTTCTCCATAGCTGACTGATTTACATGTTGTAGACCTTTGGTTACTTTTGGCAAGAAGCAGATCCCGAAAGGTCATACCAAGAACTGCAAGAACTTTAAGTGGACAATAATAAGTCCATAATGAAGCCAGTGTCTCTGTTCTCTCACTTATGCCTAGATTTGTGACCTCTGGAGCTGGAAGGACACCCTGATCTTTGTGTTTATCTTGAGACAGCAGAGAAAAGATGAATGACTGAGTTTATTCTTCAATTAGGCGGGAAAGTTGGAGTGGGGTTTTTTTGTTTGTTTGTTTTAAGCTGGTGGGGGTTGGAGAGAGAGCTCAGAGCAGGAGGACCTGCACTCAGATTCCCAGAACCTGTGTAAAAGCTGAGTGTGAGGGAGTGCATCTTAAATCCTAGCACTGGGGGCAGGTGGTCGAGAAAGGTGGCACCTCAGAGCTCACTGCTCAGCCAGTGTGCCAAAATGGTGACCTCCTAGTTTGGTGAAGGGCCCTGTCTCAAAAAATAGGGTGAACAGCCGTAAAGGTTGACATCTAATGTTTACCTCTGATCTACACACACACACACACACACACACACACCACACACACACTCACACATATCCTCACACACTCACTTACACACTCATGCATACAGGCATTCACACACAGTCACACACACATGTACACACACATGCACAAATACATAATCATGCACACGTACATGTGCACACACTCACAGAATACTCTCACATTCACGCACACACACATGCAATCACACACATTTAAATGTGCACACATTCATACATATTCTCACACTCACACACTCATGCATCAGACACACACATAAGTCACACACACATGGGCACATACTCTCACACACGTGTACACATTCACACACATGCACAAATACACACTCATGCACACATACATGTGGACATACAATACTCTCTCACACACATACACACACACTTTCTCTCTCTCTCTTTCTCTCTCTCTCTCTCTCTCTCTCTCTCTCTCTCACACACACACACACACACACACACACACACACAAAAGCAAGATAAAAACAAAAGCCGAGGAGGGCTGGGGAGATAGTGCAGTCAGTAAAGAGCTTGCTGTCCAAGCCTGAGGACCTGAGTTTAGATCCCCAGCCCCTCTGTAAAAGGCCAGACAGTGGTGTACAGCTGGGAAGGGAGGCAAAGAAAGGGGATCCTTGAGGCTCACGTCAGGGGCCTAGGCCAATCTGAAAGGCATGTCCCAGTGAGAAGGACCCTGTCTCACTAAACAAAGCAGATGGCACCAGGGGTTGCTCTCTGGTCTCCACAGGTACACACACACACACACACACACACACACACACACACACACACACACACAGGTGAGCAAGATTCACAGACATCTCTCCCTTGCTTCAGAACCTTCACAGACCAGAGTCAAATGACAGCCCCACCTCTAGTGCCTTAGTTAGCAAAAGACCCTCTCGGGCTCCCTGGAACTTGTGTTGGACTCGTCTGCTACCTCGCAGTTAGGCCTGAGCTATTTGATTAGTACTTTTCGCATACCACTAGGAGGAAGAGAAATGAATTTTAAGGGTAAGGCCAGTTTCGGTCCCAGTACGCCCTCCTTCACTAGCCAAACAGGGTCACTCAGACAAGCGTGGCACACTGGCCTTTTGCGTTCAGCAAGGCGAGGCTGCATTACCATACCGTTTCTTTTCAGGGCACACCAAAGCGGTTTCTGTTCTGCTTTTCTAGGCACCCAGTGAGCCAAGCTATTTGCCGCGGGTAGGGCTGAGTCGGGGGTGGCTCGGTGGGAGGCGCAGCAGGCTGTCCACATCTGGTTGTCCCTGGACAGCACCAATAAAAGAGCCGGTTTCGGCGGCTCATCTCGGCTGTGGGAGCTTTGGGAACCTCGGGCCCGGGGGAGAGCTGGCCTGACGGCTGTGCGTCTGCAGACGACAGGCCAGCTGCTGGGGGCGGGGGACCCAGGAGGTACCCCCAGATCTCCCCGCGCGCTCTGGGTGCCCTGACCCGCAGTGCTGTGAGTGCGGGTCTGCCAGCGCCCTCAAGTGCCCAGTGGGCGGGACGGAGGCGGTGACTGGGGGAGGAGCCTCGGGGCTAGGCGCGCTGGGGGTCGCAGCCGCGGGATAGGGAACCAGCGCGAGCCGCTGCAGCCGGCAGCATGGCCAGCACAGCCTTGGAAATCATCGCCTTCGTAGTCTCCATCTCGGGCTGGGTGCTGGTGTCTTCCACACTGCCCACCGACTACTGGAAGGTTTCCACCATCGATGGCACTGTCATCACCACCGCCACTTATTTTGCCAACCTGTGGAAGATGTGCGTTACCGATTCCACCGGTGTCGCCAACTGCAAGGACTTCCCCTCCATGCTGGCGCTGGATGGTCTGCATCCCTTCGGGACCCTATCCCCATTCCTGCCCCTTGCTGGCTTTCCTAGCGGGCGCGTCCTCTTATGGACCCGCCGTGGGACCCCCGGGGGGAGGCCGGGCCTTTACTCTGTCCCGGGAGGGTCTGGGATGCTCGCTGTCTACAGATAGCTATCCGGTGGGGCATCTTCTGAGCCTGGGAACCCCTGATGGTGAAGCGTAGGATCAATTCAGGCAGTTGTGGAGCACAAGGCTATTTCTGCGTCTGGGACTGTAGGGCAGCAGAGGCTGGCTACTCCACCACCAAAATCAGATTCTCATTAAAATGACACCACTGAGATCCATGAACGCTCTCCCTGAGATGTCTTTAGCCGGTTCATTGAGTCTTTGAAAAGCCAGGCACAGAGGAGAGGGAAAAGAACCATATTGAAGTTTTTTTGTTGTTGCTGTTGTTGTTTTCCTTAAAAATCCTTCCTACAAACTTGAGGGCTTGAGCTTCATATTTCCTGAGTTTCATGAAAATAGTACCCCTTGTTCATACGGAGGTGAAGTGGCTCAGAGGGCAGGGGACGTTGGCCAGCGGGAATCAACAGAACGAGTGACCACTCTTTCAGGCTTTGTGCAAGCATTCTGGGTCTTCCTCGCTTGGTTTATTTATATATATTTTTTGCAGATAGATATCGACATAGAAAACTGGCTGTTTAGTTTCCAGAATATAGTTGATACAGCACAATGCTCGCTGGTGTTCTAGGCTCTTCCAGGGTTTTACAAGCGACTAAATGGATTCTGGTAGAAACTTAAGAAGAGCAGCGTGCACTACTTCTAGATTCGAGGTGTTTTCCTTTTCTTTATTATTCCTCTTGCAATTTTTATTTACATAGCTGGGTAAATAGAAGACTTGATTCCCCTAAGACAGTGCTTGCCACAAAGAACAAACTGTTGCTCAATTCAGTGTTCTGTGGAAGCTGGTCTATGGGAATAGGTGCCTGTCTTTACAAGGGCGGCACCCTTGGCTGGGCCCTGTTGTATAAAATAAGTAGCTGGAACACTATTTACTGCATGCTGAGTTTCCTGTGCTCAGCGGAGCGCACATTCAGGAGACAACAGGCAAGCTCTTGTTTCTGTGGTTTATGTTCAGGAACACAGGATCCACACTATGTTCTAGAACTGTTCTGTTTGTAGTGCTGCTATTGTAGCCTGAGATAGCCTGCTAGATAAGTCTGCTTCCTTCTTCAGGAGAGTTGGGGTTCAAGGAAGTGGAGAGAGAAAGAAAAAAACGCTGCTTCAAGCTTTGAGTATAGGACTTGGGGTTTCCTTTGTGTGTCTGCTGAGAGGGTGGAGGTAGAGGTGTTCCGTGGTTTGGGCAAGCTGGGCACTGAGGAGGACATGGGTCACAGTCCTCATTATCAAGACCTTGAGTTAGGCAGGCACTGAACAGAGCGAGTTAGGCCATGCCCATGTGCATATATGCAAAATGGGCATGCTCACATGACTAGAAAACATGTTTTTAAAACCAGAAATTATATATTCCACATTATTTTTTAAATTGACAACATCTTTGGAGTTGGTGCAGATAGAAAAATGTCTTAGCTGCTGCAAAGCTCTCAGTAATCTAGGTAGAATGACCCCCCTGGAGCCCTTTACCCCTGGTGGACACCGGACACTTTACACCTCTGTCCTGCTATTCCTGCCTTACTGAAATTCTTTGTATTCACCTCTCCAGGCACATGTATGTTTCTGTGCACTGTTCTACCACCAGGCCAGAAGAGCATGCATTAATATGCAGTTCACACTGCCAAACTGCATTCTCGCAGTGTGCAGGGACAGCCTTGCCCTCTCTCTCTGCCGTTGCCATTCAGAATCGCACGTTAGAGCTGTGGGGCTACTGTTATTTTTGGTCTGCGTTTGCCTTACTCCCTGGGAGTCTGAGTGTTTAGAATTGCTTGTTGGCCATTTCTCCTTTCTCCTATGTATATCTCACGACAATACTTGTGTTGTTTCTTGGTGCAATCTGAGCCTACTGCTTGCCTATGTGATGTCATTTTTCCATACCAAACTTTGAAAAAGGTGATGTGATTACAGCGACCAGCCTTCTCCTTGCTGACTTCATCCTCTGTGGTACACTGCCACATTTTCAACGACAAAAGACAAGGGTTCAGGCACAGCTACTTTTTCCGCATGAGAGAGAGTTGGTCCCCTTCCCCCACTACAATGGAACTTTCCAGAGCAATGCCTCCCCAACCAACACCAACTCTGCCTTCTCTCTACCTTGAATTTCCAGGACAGGGATGTTGGGAGCTGGGTCTGATATTTGAAGGGGTAGAAGAAAGCCACCTCCCTTTGGTCTCTGAACAGCTACAGACCGGAGCAATCCTGTCTCCCCCGCTTCAGCCAGGCACAGGCTCCGAATGAGAAATGCCAAGAGAGACGGCTGGTGGCTTTGGCTATCTTGTGTTATGGGAGACAGGATGTTCTATTTGCAGTAGGATTTTCCATCCTCTGGAGGAATCACTGTTGTTCCCCCATTTCTCTTTGGGAAAGATGCGGTGTGGCAAAGCTACTCTCTAGACTAGGGGCTATGACAGGTTGCATAGAATTCGATCTCAGTGTTTCTTACTCCCATGCCATTCACCCCATGGCTATCCCTGTTTTCCAGGTGAGAAGCAGAGATGCAGAGAGATCTTTAGGTAATCAAGGACACAGTGCGTCCAGATGGGAGCGTGAGAGCAGTCAGTGCCCCGCCTTCTGAATCCACTGTTAACCAAAGCTTGTATTCTTCCCAGTTAAACACAGCAGCTTGCTATGTTGCCGATTCGCAAGTACAAGTAAAGGCCACACCACTCAGAAGACACTGCACTTTCAAGGGCTACCTTGAAGGTTTCTGCCACAGAATTCATTTGGTCCAACTTGAAGGAGCTGGCGGTTTCCGTCTACTGCTAGCCCATACTCCTTTCAAAGCACGCTTGAACCTCTTTCCCGCCTGATTGTTTTTTACCATGTGCCATCCATTTTCGCTAATGGGGATGTTTGCCATTTCTTGCAAGAGAACTAACGATAAATTATACCTTGAGAACTTCTAAGTAAAAACGTTCATGCCTCAGCACTTTAATGTGTTAATTAGCTATTAACGGTGTCAGTAAATTAGACCTGTCAGAAATAATGGCCTCCTTGACCAGGCCTTGCTCCCCCTTCTCTTGATGGTGTAACTTCTAAGTTTGCCCTCCGGACCTGTTAAAAAGCTAGGGTAGGTAGAGGTCTGCCTTGCAAAAGATAAACTCTGAAAGTCTGCTGGGACTCATGAAAGGCCTGAGATTCTGTATGCTTTAAGGGCCAGAGGGCCTGAGTTTACAAACCTCAGGCTAATTAACACCACAAGCCATTCCTCTCAAGGCTGGCAGGCTAGTTTATCCCTGGTCTTCCCCATTGCAAAAAAAAACCAGGCCAACTATTGTCTTTAGTGTGTGCAGAAGTTACCAAATTATCCTTAGCGTTCTGGAGCCAGCGTGGAGTGTGTTGCTCTGCACACACATTTTGGGTAGCACCGAGAGGAAGCAGAGCCAGACATATTGAGAGTTGGCCTGGTCCCCCTTCCCTCTTGGGTCTGTGCCTAGAGAGCAGGGAAGGTCAGAGAGAGGAGACTTTAGAATGAGAGATTCAGGAAAACGTGTGGATACTACTGTTATTTTCCCTGCTTTGCAGGCTGGCTGGCTTGGACAGCTTTTTAACCAGTGTTTACTATGTAGGGAAACTCTTTCCCTGTTCTAAATGACCAGACTGTAGAACGTAGCGCTTGGTAAATTCCAGACCATCCATCTACCCATGATAAAGCCTGAGAGGTAGCTGATGGAGCTGTGGATTATGGTACATAGTAAAGGAATGTGTGTTCCTGTCTTTTTCTAAATATATATTACACACAGAAGTCTCCCTTTTCCCATGGTTTTTCTTTCCTGGGTCTCAGTGGCCTATGGTCAACTAAAGGCCAAAATAGGAAATGAAAAGTTACAAAATTAAATAATTCACACGTTTTAAATATATTTTATTCAAATAACTGTGAGTTATTCCATTTTACTTAATTATTACTTTTTTTTTTTTTTTTGAAACAGTGTCTCACTAGGGAGCCCAAGCTAGCTTTGAATGCCTCTCCCTTCTACGTCATTGTCAGAGTTCTGGGATTGCAGGCCTGTGTTTCCCAAGCCCAGCTTTATAGTTGCTGTTAATTCTTTCTGTACTTAATCTGTAATTTTTATCATGTATTTATAGAAAAATTGGTGTATACATAAAATTCAGTATTATTTGTGGTTTCATGGGAGTTTTGAAACAAAACATATCCCAGGCTGATCGAGGGCACTACTACATTTGTGTGTGTGTGTGTGTGTGTGTGTGTGTATCTCTCTCTCTGTATGTCTGTGTATGTGTCTGTGTATGTCTGTATGTGGGTCTATGTCTGTGCATGTGCATCTGTCTCTCTGTGTGACTATATTTCTCTCTGTGTGTATGCCTGTATATGTGTATGTCTCTGTGTGTATGTCTGTATGTAGGTATATGTCAGTGTGTGTTCATGTGTCTCTGTGAATATATTTCTCTGTGTGTATATGTCTGTGTGTGTGTATATGTCTCTGTGTGTATGTAAGTGTATGTCAGTGTGTGTGTATGTGTTTCTGTGAATATATTTCTCTCTGTGTGTATGTCTCTCTGTGTGTGTGTCTGTGTGTGTCTGTATGTTTCTCTGTGTGTGTGTCTATATGTGCTTCTTTGTGTAAGTCCCCATACATGTGTATCTATCCTTCTTTGTTGTTTAATGTTTGCATTCAGAGCAAGCTAATTGCCACCTGTTTGCTGCCTGTGCTTTTGTGGTGAGCAGGGAGCCCCTTGTGATTCCCCTTGCAGACGCTTGGACTTTGTAAGGTGGTGAGAGACCTTCTCCCATCTGCTCCTGAGCTGTGGGCTAAAGTTTGAACTAGAGTTGGTTCAGTGTTCAGTAGCAGAGACCCAGACAGCCTTGCAGCACCATGATTGTTAACAAAAAGAGCCTCCACTGTCCCAAATCCCCAAAGCAAGTTTCTTTTGCTGTCTTTGACAGCCTCCTCGTCAATGAGATGAAGTCCCTGCTGCCCTGCCGCTGCAGTCTGTGTATACAGGGGCTGAGTGCATATGACATTAAGTAGAGGGACCTGCTCCCTGGGAACAGGACTCAACCTTTAATTTCCATCCTTCTCCAGAGAAGCATGGGACAGGAGACCACCAACATTCACTCAACAACTGTATAATTATTAGCTTACTCATATTCATTATCATTGGCTTTGCTTGCATACATAATAATAATTTTGTTCTTTTGTTTTTATTTGAAGGCCTAATTCCCAAAGTAAGCCTACTGTGTGTTCCTACTGTGTGTTTATTTGTTGACTATATGTGCCTAAACCTGGTATATGCCCCTCTCTCTGCGTCAGTCTGAAACATGGTGCTCCCTGATGAAATTAAATGGCTTATATGGGAATGGTATATCATTTTGAATTTTATTAATTTAGAATGATCCAGTGCCTGGCCAAAAGCCCTGCTAAAGTTTGTCATTACCCCAGCTATGCAAATAAAATACATGACTGAGAACATAAATGGTTCAGTAGGAATGAGCTAACAAGCTAACAAAAGGCACTCATTTACATCCAAACACTTGACTTAATTATAAGTTACTCTTCTATTAGGCAATATTTTCTAAAGCCTAACTTTATTATGTGCACTCTAACTAACAATAGCACAGTGTCTCTAAAATAATTCTTAGATTCAACATGGGTCACTAAGGTGTGCTGGCTAATCTCACTTGTAAGCTTCCATTGATGTCAGGAGAGTTTACCCTTTGGGAGAACTTGCTGCCCAGATATAAACTTTCTAAGTTGGTAGTGCCAGAGTCGATATGGTGTCTGTTGAGAAGGCTGATACCCTAAGGACTTAGAAGGAGAGACGATGAGGCATGAACTTAATCATCTTTTCCAGGGTGGAAAAAGCACACACGCAGAGAAACATGCACACACAGACACACACACACACACAGAGACTTACACACACAGACATACATACACACAGAGAAACATGCACACACAGACACACACACACAGAGACTTACACACACAGACACACACACACAGAGACTTACACACACAGACACACACACACAGACACTTACACACACAGAGACTTACACACAGAGAGACTTACATGCACAGACACACACACACAGACACACACACACAGAGACTTACACACACAGACACACACACACACAGACACTTACACACACAGAGACTTACACACAGAGAGACTTACACACACAGACACACACACAGAGACTTACACACACAGACACACACTTACTCACACCCTTCGATGGTTTATTAGCTCATCCATGGCAAACCACAGAGCCTTTGCGTGTGTGTCTTGGTAAATACAGGAATAACGTAAAGATCTAGCCAGAGACTGTGCCTAAGGTGGACCTTCAAGAGTGTGGCTCAGAACAGGCTTTTCAGGTAGATTGGCTCGCTTTCCTTTCTAGGATGTCTTTCTGCCTGTGCATTGACCATTGTGTTGCTGGTTTTCCACTAAGACAGTCTAATAACCATCCCAAGCAACAATGCAAGCAAGGTTTGTTTGTTTGTTTGTTTGTTTTTTTCTGGAGAGCTGTGCATTCTGTGGTAACATGAACAACCTGCTCTAATTACAGGCTACATCCAGGCATGTAGAGGACTAATGATCGCTGCGGTCAGCCTGGGCTTTTTCGGTTCCATTTTTGCACTCTTTGGAATGAAGTGTACCAAAGTTGGAGGCTCAGATAAAGCCAAAGCTAAGATTGCTTGCTTGGCTGGGATTGTATTCATATTGTCAGGTAAATAGTAACTTTCTACCAAATGTGGTACTTCAGGGTGTAAACGACAAAATGCTGACTGGTGTGCTTGTCCGCTTGGATTTTTCAGGTCTGTGTTCCATGACAGGCTGTTCCCTGTATGCAAACAAAATCACAACAGAATTCTTTGATCCTCTCTTTATGGAGCAAAAGTAAGTGTTGTCTTCAGTGGATATGTTTCTAGCCCAGAGAAAAACGATAAAAACGGTAGAGATGAACATCATGGATTTCCTATGTAGCCCAGAGAAAAACGATAAAAATGATAGAGATGAACGTCATGGATTTCCTATGTAGCCCATAGAAAAATGGTAGAGATGAACGTCATGGATTTCCTATGTAGCCCAGAGAAAAACGATAAAAACGATAGAGATGAACGTCATGGATTTCCTATGTACCCCATAGAAAAATGATAGAGATGAACGTCATGGATTTCCTATGTAGCCCAGAGAAAAACGATAAAAACGATAGAGATGAACGTCATGGATTTCCTATGTAGCCCATAGAAAAATGATAGAGACGAACGTCATGGATTTCCTATGTAGCCCATAGAAAAATGATAGAGATGAACGTCATGGATTTCCTATGT
>NW_022196915.1:103718980-103736289 GCF_008632895.1 Mastomys coucha
ATAAAAATGATAGAGATGAACGTCATGGATTTCCTATGTAGCCCATAGAAAAATGATAGAGATGAACGCCATGGATTTCCTATGTAGCCCATAGAAAAATGATAAAAATGATAGAGATGAACATCATGGATTTCCTATGTAGCCCATAGAAAAATGATAGAGATGAACGTCATGGATTTCCTATGTAGGCCATAGAAAAATGATAAAAATGATAGAGATAAACGTCATGGATTTCCTATGTAGTTTTCAAAAATGAAGTTTGTTGGTAAGTTGGTTGGTAAATCTGATGTCAAAGTTAGGAGTCATCTTGATGAGAGATCCGTTTGGTGATGTTATTGACCTTATACATCATCTTTAAATAATTCAAAGCAAAGCAGAGGATGTAGAGAAATAAACTCATTCATTTTATATCACAAAATTGGAGGGAAATTCAGGAAAAGTTGGAGTGAAGTTAGATGGGAGGGAAGGGTCATGAAGATGAAACGTGCGTTGATAATTTCATTCAGAACAATATCTGCAAAATGCTAGTCTCTCCATCGCCCAGGCCTTTATAAAGAAACTACACAGAGGGAGGTGTCTAACCATGCTGTGGGGACATGGTGTCCAGCCCTGGGGTGGATGCTAGTATCTGCAGCCAAGTGCCTTAGGACTGACTTATCAGCTTTTTGGTGGGTTGTTGTTTCTGAGCTTAGGGATGCTGCTTTTTATAGGTGCCCCAGGATGACCTCTTTGGATTATGAAAATCCCAGGGACACCAAGTGAGAAATAGCCAACCGTATATCAAATCTTTTGTCTTCATGAAACTCACATATTTCTATAGGAAATTGTTTGTGAACATTTGTGGGATGGCATGGGGTGGGGGGCGTTTTTGCTATCAATCAGGCTGGCAATTATGTTTCAGACTTGAGATAAGTATTGTAAAAATTTTGAAGGTCAAGTGTAGACATAGTTGGTCAAGCAGGCATTACGTTTTCCTAGTGCATTTAGAAGTCTTCGGGGCATTAGTTTTTCTAGTTCTCTCTGCAGTAAGCCAGAGTGGTGGCGCTGTGGTAGGTAACGGGGATTACACTAACACATATGGGTCCCTTCACACGCCAGGCACAGCACTGCTGGATTCTATCATAAGACCCTCATGAAACGGGACTCTATCCTGAGACTCACTTGGACTAAACTAATCCACATCTCAAACCAGGAGGTGGAGCACTGTAGAACACATCCACTAAATGGTGCAACTTATAATACTAAATTCATAATTTTTGAAACTAGACACTACTATTTATTTCAGAGTTTCTGTTATACATTTATTTTAAAATAGTGTCCATTCAGAAATTGTATTAGCAAACACACAAACAAAAACCATTTTCCTTGGATACAATATAATTTTTACTCTTCTTTTTTTTTTTATTTTTATTTTTTAGTATAGAATAGAGTTTATTTAGGGCATGGAGAGGGGAGTTGAGAGGGTAGTAGGGGCAGAGAAAGGCAGAGAGAAGGAGAGTGTAGAGAAGTAGGGGCCGGCCATGACCACATGGAGAGAGGGGGGAGGGGAATGGGGAGAGAGGGGGAGCAAGGGGGAAGAGCCAGGGAGAGAAGCAGGAGTAAGAGCTAAGTTTTACTCTTCTACCCATGTTAGAAAAGTATATCCTAATTTGTAAATACTCTCCTTACTGCTTTTCTTTTCCGTTGCGTTTCGTGTTTTTGAGATACAGTCTTGCTAGGTAGCCCAGGCTAGACGTGAGCTATAATCCTTCTACCTCAGCATCCTGAATGCTAGGCTGATAGGCTCAGTTCCTTGTTTATTTTTGAAAATTAGATTTGTAAAGATGTACAGGATACCAAACCTGGAGATGAAGATTGAGACGTCACAATCTCAATAAACTCTAGTTGGATCAAGGAAAGATTAGACTTGAGAGTGGTAAATGTCCTATCGCGTTCTAGTTAAAGAGGGGTGACAGGAACCCAGGCTTCAGTTAATCCAATCAATTGATGGCTGTGATTTCATCTGATGTTTTGCTTTTTAAATCAACACCTTCTTGAAGATGGTGGGCGATTAGAAAAACCTGAAGCTACGTGTGCATTGTCTGCCAGCACAGAGTTAATTTGGTTCCATAGGTCTTGAGAAGTCATTGTTAAAAGCAAGTCTTTGGCCAGGCTTATTCGTGGAAGAGTGTGTTCTCAGCTGGCTTCACTAGAATTTAATAACTGCTGTCTGGTTTCAAGTTCATTTGAGCTTAAACGTGTGTGGGACTCACAGTTCACGACTCTGCCAATCCAGTGAGCAGAGGTTGGGAGGTGCTGTAGGAAGCTTCTAGATGTTTGTTTCTCTGATGTCTTGCTGGACTGGCATGAGGACTCTGGCTTTGTCGAGGTCAGAAAGCATCTCCTTGGTCTGTCTCCTACCAGAATGCCCCCAAGTGATGCTATTACTGTAGAGAATCTGGTCCTTTCAGATCTGTGCAAAGCTTCCTGCTAGGTTGACAGTCTGAAGAGGCAAGACTTTGCAGATGGAGCTGGGAGGCACAATCATGTTCCTTTTCTCACGAATGGCACACATTAGGCTATATCAAGTTACGACGAAGTGTCTTCTCCTGGTGGGTCCTTGGGCAAAGCACTGGAAGACAGCTGTTTGCTCTGGTTTAAATCACACTCTTGTGCCTGAATCCTAAAATGTAGTGGAAGACAGTTTGAAGTAAGCTTGGCTCAACCCAGAGAATACAGATTGACAGTAGATCATTGCAATAACATGAGGTTTATTGATCCACATATGTGGGGTTGCCCACCCTCACAGGGTCAACCTTGAACTTAGAAAGAATACTTTTTATACTTTACAGAGGGCAGATTTCTGCAGCAAGGCTAGCTGGCTTACTCTGGTTGGTGGATCACAGTACAAAGGATCTCATCAGGCATTGGTCGGCTTGCTCAGGGGGCTGTTCTTGGCTCAGTCAGCCAACTTCCCTATCCAGCTCTGCACCTGGGCTTGAAAAGTCCCTGGGAAGGGGCTGAGTTACTAGGTGGTAGGGGGGATTGTCATCAGCAAGGTCAGGGTGACAGTTTGTGGTCTTTTTTGAAATTCACCACAGGGAGAGGTTGGGAGGTTCTTTCGAGAATTGTTAAACTTGTTTTCGTGGACCTTAGTGTCATTGCGACCACCAGTTATTTTTGTTTTGGCCTTACTTAGCTTAGTCAGAATGACCTGGCCATTCTGTCTCAACATTCTGACCATCAGAACTTTACAACCTGTCCTTGGCTATCTCTGAAACACAGCTCAGTGTCTGAAGCTGCTGCTGCTTGCTTCTGTAAAACTTGTTTCCACACTGCTTGCTGCTTACAGAAACTAGAACATGGCCCCCTTATTTTACTGTGAAACTTTAATTCTACATCTCCAGAACTCTGTTTTTCACTTTGTTACTTCAAGTTCAGGCCTTGAAACATGTTTTCCTCTTGTTGGTTTGTTGATGCTGTTGAATTTTACAATACATTTCTCCAGCATTAGACTCTGCAGAGCTCCACCCCATCCCTCTAGCATATACACCTTGGCTGTCTAAGTTAGGAAAACATAACTAAGCTTATCGGTAAATTCCTACTGTGTGCAAGGAACCCAATTGTAGCTTTATTCATGAATAAAACATGGGTGGCTTTGCAGCAGAGCTGCAGTCAAGAATCTAGTAGTCAGGGGCTGGTGAGATGGCTCAGTGGGTAAGAGCACTGACTGCTCTTCCAAAGGTCCTGAGTTCAAATCCCAGCAACCACATGGTGGCTCACAACCATCCATAATGAGGTCTGACGCCCTCTTCTGGTGTGTCTGAAGACAGCTATAGTGTACTTACATATGATAAATAAATAAAACCTTTAAAAAAAAAAGAATCTAGTAGTCACTTTGCTGTGAGATATCTTCAGTGGCTTTTTATTCTAAAATGTTTTTTACCCCCATCATGTATGAGAATTTTTTTCTAACTTCCATCTGGCTTAGACAGCTCCCCACATTTGTGTTTTTGCTGTTTCCCCTCTTTGTCTCTGAGTTTTCTTTTCATCCATGTGGTGATTCTGCTTGAACAACTCCAACTCGGGCATTTACAGAGCCGTGAAAACAACCCCTTCTCTTTCCCTTAGGCTATTCCAAACCAACTTCCTCCTTTTTATTAAAACAGAACCCAACAAATCCAAAAGGAAAAAAAAAAAAAAAACAAAACTACCCACCTACAAGCTTATGCTAATAGGCCCCAAAGCAAGATTCACAACCCACATGATAACATTATTCTTACCCTTGCTTTGTTGCCCAAACCACTAACTTCCTGAATGTCTTGTTTTGCTTTCTTAAACTGTTCCAAGTCACAATTGATCAGCAGAAAGAAACTGCTTTTCAAATCAAGCAAAGTAGAAGCCTGCCACCATGACCCATTTAAAGGAACAGAACCGCGTTGTCTGAGACTCTACTGTGTACCAGGGATGCTGGGCCTCTGGGTCTCATGCATGGGTCTTAGCCTCGAGGCTTTTCTGTTTTCAATTTTAATGTGGAATACTCTTCATTCCTGGCATACTTGACTCGATACTTTAGGATTTAGACTATACTTAGGTAAAATCTCTTCACTATTGTAGGCTTTAGTAGTTAGAAATTAATGTTCGCCAGACTGGGGATGTGGCCCAATGTAGATCTGTGCTTTATGCGAGGGAGGCCCAGGGTCAGTCCTTAGCATAGAAGGAAAAGGATACATGGGGTGGGAGGTGGAAAGAAGAGGAGAGGGACAGGCAGGGGTGGGGTGGGGGAGGGAAGAGCTACAGTCACATAAATTCTTCCATTCTGGTTTCTGGTTGAGACCCATCCTTACAGGTGCACAGTGACCTAGCCAGGCTATTTAACTTTTCTCTTCCACCTTCGTCATCAAATGCTGCAATATGGATGCATGTTTCGAATTACTCTGCTCACAAGGTTATTTGGAAAGTGAGATTGTGGAAGAAGCCATAGAGTTTTGGGTAGGAGAGCAATCACAGGAAAGTCTTAAATACAGAGAATAAACTCAGCAGTTAGCAAGTGTGAGTCTGTGACTTACTGGGCTTTGTTCAGAAGTCGCATGGGTCACCTCTGCTTACAGGAATTCCCCAGAGGCTTCTGTTAGGCCAGCGAGTCTCTTAAAAATCAACCGGATGGCAAATGTTTGCCAACTCCATTTCATTTTTACTGATCAGCCTGTGGTGAAGTTACTCCTGTCAGTTTACGTTGGGTCTGACAACTCAGCTCCTATCCCTTTACACTCTGGTCATACTTCTGGTCAACCTTCCTCCCTTGCGTGGGAGATGTAGCTTCTGGGGGTTTCCTCTGCTTTGTGCCCACGTTATAACCCTATGGCAGTTCACACTTGCTGGTTTATTAGTCTTCCAGACCAGACAGGGAGCATCATGAAACGGGGAGTGCATGTTGATGTGTTGAACTTCTTGTAGCCCTGTAGCTAGTCCACGCTTCAGGATACAGCAGGGGTGATATGAGCAGTGACCGGTCTGTGCCTCTCCCCATAAGTAGAAGCTGTTTGCTTATGAGATAAGGGTAAGCAGACAAGAGGGTCCTTCAAAGGCTAGGCAGGCTCACAACCAAAATGTCAGGAAGGATCCTGGGTCGAAGCTGCCTGGAGTAAACAGCCCTACTGCTTCCTAGTTTCACGTCATTCCAATGCTTTGTGCTCTGAGTCTACCGAACGAGGATAAGCAGTTGGCAGTGGTCAGGCGGGATGGCATAGTTCAAAGTTTAAAGTCATATCTGATAGTACATGATAAACACTATGGAAAAATGTTAGCTCTGATTTCGAAAGATCCTTCCACATATATCCACACAACAGAACCTCACCTTTTATAGTATTCTGAGATTAGCAATAGAGAAGTGCTGGAGCCCTAAGAGAAGGAATAATTTGTTCTGGGACACTTGGCTCTCAAGTGAGGGTCTAACGTGCAACCATTAGGAAAGCCCACACAACAAAGGCATGGTTTGTTAATTTCTGGTCACCCGTGTCCCTGTATTGACTTATATAAGCAAGCTGCTGTATTCAGGTACTGGGGGGCTCTTCACATCAGACCATACCCCACAGGGTCTCTTGCCTTGGTTGGCTCTCAATTGTTCTCCAGTGACCTGGCGTGGATTCTGAATGAATGTTGGAAGCATTTTGATTGTTCAGGACTTTTTTTGGCCTGAGGTCCCTCTGTACATATTTACTTCAGTGTGAAGGAACTCACCTGTCCACACCCATAGAGACTTCAGCACAGGCTTAGCCCTACAGAGTCCCCTGAAGGGTCTCAGGATGGTATTTGCTGTTAGGAACTTCCTATTTAAAGGGCAGCCCTGTGAGCTCGGTCAATTTATTCAGACTTCAGAATTACCCGTAAACATGTCATTGAATTCTCTGTGAGTATCGTGACTCAGCACACCATTCCTGCTTCAGATCAAGACCAGGCAAACCCCCAATTATCCACCCTGTTGGGCAAGATCAATGGCACCGATGTTGCTAAGTAATGGATTTATTTTTGCAACAAACGGAGTAATCTGGGACATGAGATGTTCCTACTAAATTATAATTTACCTTGGCTAACGTGACATTTAGTTCCACTGTGGATGGCTTCTAAGTTTCCAGTAACTAGTAAGGTTGCTCTTCGGAAGACCTCACTGGTCAGCTGATGCAGCCGGAGCCGGGAAGGCACTGGAGACAGGCCAGTCGTGAGCGGCTAATCTGGGCCCTGACTTCTTAGTCACTCCATTGCTTCACCACAGCGACACAGATGGACAGTGTTGTGAAGATTAAAGAAAATGACTTATCAGGGAAATATTGGTCAAAGGCTACTGAATAAAAACAGCAGAAAGATCAGTTTGACGTCAGTTTGTGAGCTCAGTCCTCCTGGTTGCCTGTTTTTTTTTACTGTACCTTGGAATAATTTCTGACACTTGCCTGCTTTTTAAATTCTTTAATGAGTTAAATAAAACATTCCCAACATGTTCATTTTAAAAATAAAAAATGTGAATGTCCCCATCAGTAGCACACAGGGATAAATGGGAACGAGGCTCCTGCCATTACATTGCTTGTCAATTTTTAAGTCACCCAGTAGCAAGTCACAGGTGCTGCAAGACAATGCATGCATGCTTGTTAGGATCTGCAACCGAGAACTGACCCCAAGACAATGCATGCATGCTTGTTAGGATCTGCAACTGAGAACTGACCCCAGAAGAGGAAACTTAAAAAGTGCAGTCTTGTCTTAGTTTCTCAAATTTGAGAATTCCCTGTGAAGATCCCAAAACCTGGGATTTAGATTTTGTCCTGCTTTTGCTGCTGGTTTGTAAATGTTGCAGGATGCCAGGCTGTGGGAGGGACCGCTCACAGAGGAGATTGGTGGGAGGCAACTTACAGAAGGCAGGAGGGCTATGGCAAGCATGGGGTGGGCAGGCTCTCGATGGTCCACTCTACGTCAGCAGCTTGGAATGCACAGTGTTAGGAACAGATGTATTTATGCATAGTCTTTATAGAATATCCATTTGTGGGGGGCATGTATATTGGTTATTACCATTTTTTGGAATTTATTTATTTATTATATGTAAGTACACTGTAGCTATCTTCAGACACTCCAGAAGAGGGCATCAGAACTCATTATGGATGGCTGTGAGCCACCGTGTGGTTGCTGGGATTTGAACTCAGAACCTTTGGAAGAGCAGTCAGTGCTCTTAACTGCTGAGCCATCTCTCCAGCCCCCACCATTTTTTATTGGATATTTTATTTATTTACATTTCAAATGTTATCCCCTTTCCTGGTTTCCCCTCCAGAACTCCCCTATCCCATCCCACTTCCCCCTGCTTCTATAAGGGTGCTCCCCCACCCCCCACCCATCTCCCTGCCCTGGCATTCCCCTACACTGGGGCATCAAGCCTTCACAGGACCAAGGACCTCTCTTCCCATTAAATAAAGCAAGGATACTCTACTCTAAAAAGGCCTGTGACCTTCATTAAAGTACCTTCAGTATTCTTGGGGTCCCAAAAGGATGAGGTCTTCTCATTTGCCAGAGCCTCTCATTTTCGGAGGGGCTGCCCAGCATACCCTGGCCTTAGTGGCCCCTCTTGTGGTTTTGGGTGAAAGATCAGCCTCAGGGCATTTGGAAAAAATTCCACACCCTGTGGTTCTGGAGCCACTGAGAACTCAATGAGCCAAGGAGGGAGAAAAACCTTTCTGAAATGGGAACTCAAAGTAGATTTATTGGCATTTAAAAGTACTCGTAAACTCATTTACTGTGAGAACAACAGTTAAGAGTCCAGGTTTGGGATCACAGTTAAAGGCTTTAAATCTCGGCTCTACCCTTTACTTGGCTCAAATGTGAGACAAGTAATTTAATCTCCCTGAGCCTCAGTTTCGTCTTCTGCAAAATGAGGATCCGTATACCCATATCTCAGGATTGTAATGAGGGTTGAATGTGGATGTGTGTTCAGATGCACAGCACAGCCTAAGAGCCAGGGCCTGTCGTTCCCGCGTCCTTCCTCAGACCACGTTTGTATGTATGTGGGAGAGAGCTGAGGCCAGTCATGTCTGTTTGCACAGACATGCTCTTTGAATTCTATTGTTAGGCTTTGTCACAGTGTACTGCAATTATTTGCTTAATGTCTTACTAGTCCCACCAGACTATAGGATCTCTGGGAGGAACTGTCAGGCTGACATCTCTTGCCCATCCGGGACCCGACGAGTGGCTTGGTCCTTGGCTTGGTATGTCTGTGGTGACAAAATGAAGCCAAGGAGATCCCTAGGATCTGTAAATCATGTCAGAAATGGAGATGTGGGTGCAAGATCAGGGTGTGAAAATAAGTTGCTCCCAGTCCCTTTACCTAGGTCTGACTTATGAGGGGGCATGTGCATTGTGCTGAGTAAGCACTACCTGTGCACTGTGCTGAGTCAGCACCACCACGCAGATCTTGCCTCTCCGGGAATGAAGGGTATGAACAAGAACCGACTCTAACTCTAGATACAGCAAGGAGAGGAATGTGATTAACCCGTACTTGAAAGCATATTGTAAATGCTTCAGATCTTTCTAGTTTATTTGGGAAGACACTTTTAAGCAGTTAATCCATATTTTAATTTTTCTGATAAGAAGAAATTCATCCCCCAGTCTTGGTGAGCTAAAGTCATATTCTCTGATACAAATGTGTCAAAGCTATGTGAGCGCAACACTCTGAGGAGTGTTGGCATTTGACGTACATTAAAATGTTTCAAGTCTAAACCAGTCTCTGTCCTCGCAGTTAAGGGTCAATCTGGCCTGGAGCTAGTTATTCTTCCAGCATAGGGAAGAAGCTGAGGTGGACCATAGAGACCACAACAGGAGTGGAAAGCTGGTGTAGGGACAAGAGGATATTGCTCATAAAACAAACAAACAAACAAAACAAAACAAAACAAAAAAAACAAACAAAAAAAAACACGCAGCAGATAATCTGAAGTTTGGATAAGAAGTGTTGAAATCAGTTTCTTAGCATTACCAAGAGTTCCAGGCAGAGCTGAGGGAGATGTGCCTTGGAAACCAATTGCAGTGGAAGTTTTATTGCCCTTTCTCTCAAAGCTGCCTTTGAATGGAACCAGTCACTGTTTGCCACGAGAGATACGAGAGATATGTAGGGATAGGCATGGACTGGAGTGAACCCTACTGAGGGGGACTCGGACATGGGTCTCTCAGCAGAATAAAGAAAAAGTCTGAGAGAGGAAGAACCAATCACAAAAGCCATCACATCAGCGTTAAAAATAAAGAGGGGATGATGTAGGGTCTCTAGAATCAACTCTAAATAGATACTGCTTTGAAGTGTTTGGCAAGATTTATAATGGAAATTAGGTAGAATAATTCACTTAAAAGTGATCCCGCTTATGAAAAAAGTAAAATATATTTAAAAAATGGAACGAAGGTCTGGGCGTGTGGCTCGGTCTATAGAGTATTGGTGTAGCATTCAGGAGGCCCTGATTCTATCCAGTACACTACATAAACCAAGGTGGCCTGCCTGTAATCCCGGCATTCTGGAGGTAGAGGCTGAAGATCAGAAGTTCAAGGTCACCCTCCACTACACAGCAATATGAAGTTCTCCTGAGAGATCTATTAGCCTCTGTCCCTCCTTGACTCAAAATTTTAAAACTGGAATAAAAAAAGCTAGTTATTATTATAAACAAAGATCAAAGTTTCAAGGTGGTTTGAATTAATGACGACACAGGCAGGCCACTTGCAATGCTCCCTTCAGGGAGGTCTTGGTGCTGAGCCACGCGGTTCCGGACTTCTATCATGTTTGCTACTCACTGGGCAATTCCTAAAAGGTGGAGACCCTCTTAGCAGTGGCGGGACACGACTTTAATCCCAGCAGAGGCTGGCAGATCTCTATGATTCAAGGCCAGCCCGGGATGCAGGTTCCTCTTTGTATTGTATGGATGCCTCATCTGTCAGTTAAAATGCCTATGACCTATGGCTTAGGCAGGAAATAGAGGTGAGACATCCAGGAGGAGAAAAAGTTCTGGGAGAGGAGGAGGCGAGGAAAGGAGTTGGAAAAGGGATGAGGAGACAGATACAGGCTACCTGAGCTCAGGTTAACCGGCCATGGGGCAGAATATAGGCTAAAATAAATGGCTACCTTCAGTTGTGATCTTGTCAGAGTAGAATCTAGCTATATGGCCACGGTATTTGCCAATATGAGTCCGAGTCTTATCTCTGAGAGCATGGGGCTGGGAGGTAGAACCTGGACACTCAAACGAGTAGCCGTGGTACCCACAACTGGGACCGTCCTCCAGGAAAGCTCATAACTGAAAGAAACCCTGAGACTTTTTGAAGGCATACATCCACAGCAGCATGGTTGAAGGAGAGATGACCTCTGGAGCAAGTAGAGAAAGATAGTGTGACGAGGTTTCAGCACGGGAACGGCCTGCACGGAGAGCGCTGTCCTCTGTATGCTGGCTCAGGATGAGTCTGGAAGGGTCTGCAGCCAGGTCATTTTAGGACTTTCAGGGTTTACAGGAGTCAGATGGCATGCTATGTGTCACAGGGCTGCATCTTTTATGTGTACAATCTCATTAAAACAACATAAAAAAAGGGGACTGACATTAGAAATCTGGGCCATGCAAATGTTGTATGTATAGCACGTTGGTTTGTCAATTTCTTTTCTCAGAACTATGATCTGTGCAACTCTCTTTTCCGGTGATATGTAGTACTCCACTCTTGGTGCATATGTGCAGCCTGAAAGTGCCTTTTCTCTCTTTACATCAACTTTCTGTGTCTGTCATTACCACACGGGGGACCCTTGAAAAAGTCTGTAGGCTTCCAGAAGCAGGTGCAGTGCTAATGCCTACCTGTTCTGTCATGGCTGTTCCTTGCCCCCAGCCGTCACCCGGTTTCCCAAGAGAGTAAGTACAAGAGAGGATCATAGGACAAAATATACTTAACTCCATCCCAGATGCCTGCCTCTTAGTGGGCCTTGACTACAGAAATTCCTACTGCTGCACAGATAGCTACAGAAAGCCCATGCTGGGTACAAGGGAGCAGAGATCCCTCCTACACAGCCAAGTAGGAAGGGCCAATGGGCCAAGAACCCGGGAGAGCTCCTGCCAGCTGCTCTCTGCAGCTATGTGGCCTCCACACCCAAGCCAGAGCCAGGCTCTCAGCACATGCCTGTCCTTGTCAGGAGTAACCTGGAGCCCTGTCTTCTCTTTACCTCCAAAGGTCATTTCTGCATGAATATGTGTGACCAATACACACTCTGGGCTCATTTTATACTGAAACAGACCAGTCCCCCTCACAACCAGTTTTCCAGTGTGTGTGTGTGTCTGTCTGTCTGTCTATGGCACAAAAGTGAGATGCCTTTTCATTAAAAAAAAAAAAAAAGTCCTAACTCCACAGAAAGAGGACTCCCTAGGGTTTTTCTATTCTCTATTCCTTTTCCTACTTTGTTATGTGTAGGGTGTGTGAAGGGCTGGTCCTCACCTGAAAGGATTTCTTCTAGCTGTCTAACAAGTGACTTCATCTTTGAAGGTCCCACCTTCAGATGCTGGCCGCCTTATCTGGAGAAGGGCTGTCTTGGTCATGTGTACATTCCGTTTGTGTCCTGCCACCTAGAAGCTTGGTCACTGGTTACTTCTAGATGAGCATCCCCACTAGACTCCAGAGGTGATGTGATCGTCTGTCCCTGAGCCTTCTTGCATAGACACCTTGCACGTTCATGTATTCACTCAGCAAGCACTTGACATTTACTGAGCTAACTAGAACAAATGTGGAGGCAGACTTCCATTTCTGTATGTCTAAATAATTTGGCCCATGGAACACAAGACAGGAATGGAGGAAAGTGACGGCAGAGGGCAGATGGGCCAGGCGGCCCAGCCTTCCACCTGACCTGGCCTCATCACCCTGGCTTCCAGTCAGGAAGTCGGAGAGGCATCCTCTGCCTTGAACAAGTTATTGCTTCCTTTGTAAGCTCAGAGCAGGAAAGTGTGTGTGTAAATATTAGCTAGCAGGTGGGCTGGCTGTAACACTGTAATGGTCCTGTCATTCTCTCACAGGTATGAATTAGGGGCTGCTCTCTTCATTGGATGGGCAGGAGCTTCTCTCTGCATCATTGGGGGCGTCATATTTTGCTTTTCAATATCCGACAACAACAAAACACCCAGGTAGGAATGCGAAACAAAACTGCCCTGTTAAAAATGCACTATTCTCAGTCATTACATATATGACAAGTTACCTGCAGTTCATGGGACTCTTAGAATTAAAAGTAACAATTGTAAAAGGGTAGGGATACAGTTGCTATTTTTAAAAGATTCCATGGCTGTGTTCTACAGCTGGATCTGTGACTGGGAGGTCTTCAAGTTGACCTCAGTGCGATCTCACATAGGTAGGAACTGATGAAGCCTCTGCGAAGCCTGCTGAGTGCCAGGAAGATGAGCTTTTAAAAGTAGTTCTGAGAAGGTGTATCAGAACCAGTGAGAACACCCTGCATCCCTCATCACGAGAGCTGACCAAGGAAGAGTTAACTCATGGCTACTGTCAGCAGTGCTTCTATCCATGTCTCATTTGCTCTGCATGTAGAACAGAATCAACCCCGGTGTGTTTTACCTTTCAGAATGGGCTACACATACAATGGACCCACGTCTGTCATGTCCTCTCGGACCAAGTATCAAGGCGGAGAAGGAGATTTTAAAACTGCAGGCCCTTCAAAACAGTTTGACAAAAATGCCTACGTCTAAGGAGCTCTGGCAAGCTGCCTCTTGAGTTGGTTGTGCAAGAGAACTGTTCTCACAATGGTCCTTCCAAGGCTCTCCTGAAACTACCGCTTAAGCTGTGTTTTTTTTTTTTTTTTTTTTGTTTTTAATAGAAATTTGAAGACTGTTGATTGGATGTAAATGTTCTTATAGTTATAATCTAATCATTTTCTGTTGTTCTTTTCTGTAAGGAAAATAAACAGGTTATTTACAGGATTTGTATATTGTGTACACATAGAAGACATGGATACCCTTAGTCTATAAGGCTCATGGAATGATAACCAACAGAAGTGCGTAGACAATGGTGTCGTCGAAGGGGGCGAGGATAGTCTGAGACTATCCCTCATCCAGTATCCAAGACAAACAACTGCAGAATCATCTGCCATGCAGTTGACTTCTAGTTTCTTAGTTCTGTCCGTCAGGACTGTCATTTGTCATGCATGGCTCAAGAAAGGGCCAGTGAGACCACGGTGCCTTTGCCCCGAATGTGGACCCTAAACCACACAAGCTTGTCTGACCGAGAGCGCATTACTACTGGCTGAGCTGGCCACTGGTGGTGGCTGAATCTAAAGCCAGCTAAGGGAGCTCTGTGGCCTGTGTGGACTTGCCTCTCTCGTTTCCTGTGTCCCAGGGTCTGCACCCAGCGTGGGCTTGCCGGTCTCATGTCCCGTGTCCCATGGGTCTGCACCCAGTACTCACTAGGTCATTGAGACACTGGCCAGTTTTCAAGACATGGAACTTGATCAGGTGGTTTTAGAACAAAGATGTAGATGGATTCCTGAGGCCAGCCCTGAATGCCACTTACCCACAAAGGCAGTAATTGTTCCTGCGAGCATTCAGCTTACAGGTCACAGTGCATTTACCCTTCAGAGCCCCTTAACGGTGGGTGCTTATATTTTCCTGTGTGTGCAGTGAAGAAATGTAGCGTAGAGAGCCAGATGAGCCCTGGAGAGACAGAGCCAGGGTGTGAGCTGACCTAGGGCAAGTACATGGTTCCAAGTCGTAAGAAGTTGTACTTCTGTCATATGCTACAGATTGCCTAGAACGAGTCACATGGCTGACTACCATGACTTTCCCAGAGGGTGAAAGACTGAAAAGGAAAAAAAGCACATTGTTTGCAGGTACTCAATGGAAAGAAAAGGAAACTTTTCTTTTTAAATTAAAAACAGAAAGAAAAAAACCAATTAAAACATTTTCCAGTGTCATACTTTGTTAAAACTTGAAACATATTTTGCTTCCATAAGGCTGGGTTAGTAACCACAGACCAGTGTGGGGACAGAGCTGTGGAGGCACACGTTTAAAAGGATTTCTTTCTTCACATGAACTGCTGAAGACAGAAGTTGGACTGAGAATGTAGAGAGAGTGGGAGATGAAGGCACAGGTGGTCAGGGAGGGACTATCTAAGCTCTGTCAAAGAAAATGGAATAAAACGATTGAATGAGGACAAGAGGGGGACAAACCTTAAACACGGATAAGTAAAAGGACCGAGCTTTGTGACCTATAAATACCAACTTACTTCACATGTTGAGTTTGGCCAGATCATTACATTTCCCTGGCCTGGGGGTGGGGTGGGGTGGGAGGTGGGGGGTGGGGCAGGGGTGAGGAAATGTGGCAGACACAGAAGGGGCAGGCAGGGGTGAGGAAATGTGGCAGACACAGAAGGGGCAGGCAGGGGTGAGGAAATGTGGCAGACACAGAAGGGGCAGGCAGGGGTGAGGAAATGTGGTGGACACAGAAGGGGTGGGCAGGGGTGAGGAAATGTGGCAGGCACAGAAGGGGCAGGCAGGGGTGAGGAAATGTGGTGGACAGAGTCTGGAACACAACTCTCGATTTCTACCCAAACCCATAGGGACAATAACAACCTGTTGATCTAAGAGATGGGCAGGCTGTTGATGTCTGCCTGACTCTCACGAAAGCTTTAGAAGCCTACACATAAAGTGAGCACACAACGGCCCCGCAGGGAGGTGGGAGAATTTTTTTTTTCACGGTTTGAAATAGTCACACATAGGTTTCTAGATGGCAGCCACAGCAGTCATGGAGATGTATTCCAAGGTGGAGGGTGTGTTAGACACCAGGGCTTTGTGCAAGCCATCTCATAAATCTAGCCAAGAAGTCTTCTCAATAAGCAGCCACAGTCACGGGGTGTGATGGAGGACTTTACTGGCACAGTGGACAGATGACAGGAGACCCCAAATCAACAAGCCATTAAAATGTTCCTTTTTTTTTTTTTTTTGAGACAATCCTAATAGTTCCACAAAGTATAAAAAAATATTTTTTTAAAAAAGGAAAAAAAATTAAAAAAGAAAAAAAAAACCCAAACAGTTTCTATATAAACTTTCTGATCACTGCCAAGATCATTATTCAAGAATATAAATTAGTTCTGAGGTATTTTATACTATGGGCTGGGGACTGAACACAGGAAAATGACACGTGGGTGACTTAATAATGGCTCATCTTTTTCTAGTGACCATCTCACAGGGATCAATTGGCATTTACAACGGTTGTGCATTATTCATAAGACATCCAAATGAAGGTTACACTGCAAAAAATAACTCGTTAGTAACGACATGCTAATAGGGCCTCAGAGGTCAGAGGGATCAAAGGTACTTTAAAGAAATGTATTTACCATGGGCCTAGCTAACTGTTACCGTTCATGGGATCACTGAGTTCGCTAATTCAGTTTGAAGAGACTTGACAGAATTGTCTGACATAAGAACTACCAATGGAACAGTACATAGATATTTTAAACAGCTATAATAATTCAAACCGATCCTGCTATCTGTCAAAAAAAAAAAAAAAAAAAAAAGACTTAAAAGTTAGTTGAAAAAAAAAATACATTTAACACTAGAGAGTTCTGTACTGAAGAAAAGAGTTTTTATGACCTAAAGGATACGCTGTTTTACACAGTGGGTAGCTGACAGTTTGTTCTCGATACTGTGTTCCAGGTCATGAGAGACACCCTCGCTCTGAACGGGCTTCCTTGCTATGGTGGGAAACACTGAAGAGCGTTGGAGTCCTACGGACTGTTGACTGCACAGCCTGCTAAGGTGCAAGGTTGTGGTCAGACATCCAAAACATCACTCCAGTCCGTCGCAGTGAGCAGGCTGCTCTTGAGTGTGCTTGATTGGTTTTCCTGAAGTCCTGGATGGGGAAGAGGAGAAAGAGGAGGGATCCATGATTACACGAGAACAGTAATCTCGACTTCGGTCGTTTCTCACCTAGGTTCTGAATCTTCAGCAAGCCTGTCCCCGCACCCCCCACCAGTCCCTAAAGGCTCTGGGGGACACACCCACAAGTCGGCCATATTTCTAGATCTCCTCACAGGCTGTGGCCTATGACCACCCATCCTGAAGCACACAAGCTCCTTGGCCGCCTATGTCCTGTGCCCTGCTTCTCTTCTCCTGGCACTCAGCACAGAGCCTGGATATTGAGGATTCACAGCACATCTGTATTGTGTTATTAACTATGGGCAAATAGAAACTGTGCAGGAAATGAACATAAAACCCTACACATCAAGGTAAATCTCTAGTTTAATATCTAGAGGTAAGTGTTAAACATAGATTTTTTTTTTCTGAGGTAGAACAACTTAATGTGAAATTAATTAAAAAGAACTACGATTTTAGCCACGGGAATAGCATGCTGTGGGGAACTCCACTCTATTTTGAATGTAGAATGTTCTCTGAGGAATGCAGAGGGCACTGACGTAGCCTCTTGGCCCTGTTCCTTACAAGGCACTGTATCTCAAACATCATCTTGTTTTTGTAACTGGAACAGATCATTTGCAGAGATAACTTCATAATGGCAGTGGTTCGCAGCCATGTTATCAGGTGACAGTGTGACATGAACTGCAGAGCTGATGCTCTAGAGGGGGAGTAGGGACAAAGTGGGGCCCAGAGGGCCTGCTGAAGACAGGAGTCACAATTATGGGATCTATAGAAAGAGTAGGGACAAAGTGTATGGTGAGTGGTGTGTGGGTATGTGTATATGTATGTGTGTGGTGTGTGTATGTGTGTGTGTGGTGTGTGTGGGGGGGGTATGTGTGTGTGTGGTGTGTGGTGTGTGGTATGTGTGTGTGGTGTGTGTATG
>NW_022196915.1:103737649-103747376 GCF_008632895.1 Mastomys coucha
TGTGTGTGTGTGTGTGTGTGGTGTGTGTGTGTGGGGTGTGTGTGTGTGTGGTGTGTGTGTGTGGGGGGGTCACTGCATTACTTTGTCCCTCTTCCCAATGTGGCCACATGGACTCAGTCTACTGTTTCTGTCCCCACTTTCCTTCATTTGGCTTACTGAGGATAGCTGGCTGGATCTCACGTGGGGCACAGGTTGTGACCACCCGAAATCTGACTAAGGTGGCATACCTGTAATCTTGGTACTCAAGATGCTGATGTGGGAAGGGGGCAGGACTGAAAGCTCAAGGCCATCCCTAGGCTATAGAGTGACATAGTCAGACAAGCAAAATAAACAAACTATGTATACATGTACGCATGCACACACACATGGATATGCACATGGATAGCATGATTTTTGAATTTGCAAACAGCCTTTTGAGAGTTATATGACTGTCTGAGAGTTATACCCAGGCTCTCTGGTGGACAAGAAGTGTTCCAACTTACGATTTCATTTCTGATCCATCCCAGTGGCTACAATAGTATAAGAAAACAAACCTCCTTTGGAAAGAAACCAGGAAAAGCACTTAACAGGAAACAGAGGCGTCTTGGAAGATTGTGAGAAAGATGTTCTCATCCAGGAGTAAGCCCAGAAATTCTAATTTCTGGAGGGTGTCTTTGTGGACATTGTTAAAAAACAAAACCATCAGGGTGTTCAATGAAATAGTAGAGCAGAGTTCAAATGATCTGTGCACATATGAAGAACGTTGCCAGTATTCAGATGCACCCTATAACATAAGGAATAGCATTGTATCTTGGTGATAATGCTGTGTCATTTGGCTTTGTTCTGTTTGTTTGCACTCCACTCTGACCCTGTCAGCGCTGTGGCACTGATCTAATAGTAGAAAAGAGTAATGAGAGCAGATACATCGAGAGCTGAAGCGCTTTGTGGCTGGGGAGCTAGCTCGATTGGTACAATGCTTGCCAGTCAGTCCCGAGGACTTGGACTTGATCCCCAGAACTCAGGTTTTCACTATGAGTTAGAGCCTACACTGTTTCCCCAGCACCGGAAGCCTACCTACTTGGTGAGTGCCAGGCCAACGAGAGACCATGTCTCTAAACACAAGGTGGACAGCTTCTCAGGAGCAATACCATGGCTGGCTTGGGCCACCACGTGCGTGTGCCGCAAGAGGCACCCACAGGGACATGGACACATACACACACTAAAGAACCACACCCATCGATGCCTGAGGGCGAAACACACCGACCTTCTTCCTTGAATTCCCGAGGGTTCACAGGGCCCCAGGCCCTCTGCACCTGGCCGCAGCTGAGATCACGTTTCGCGGGTGGGGGCTCCCTCTGCTCTATCTTATTCCCCAGAGACTTTTCTTCCTCTAAGGATGAGATGTCCCAGTCCTCATCATCAGCATCCGTGCACTGAAAGAGACGCAGAGAAGAATGTGAGCTTCCTAAAGGAACGGTGCCCCTTGTGGCTTAGGCTGAGCAGCTGACACCAAAGCACGAGTTGGGAGTGACACGGGGTGCCCAAATGGAGGTAGTTTCGCAGAGCCGAATTTGAAAATGCATCTTGAAAGCTACAAAAATCACTTTTTAAAAATGCTGTTGATTTTTCTTAAAAAAAAAAAAAAAAAAACATTGTGAATTTAGAAAGTCCTAGACCATGAGGATTGTAGGGAAGGTAACTGAAAGTGAGAGTGACCTGCCGTCTCGACTGATGCAGCATTTTGTCATTTTCTTGGTTAACACACAAACATAGCAATAGCTACTGAAGGAAGCTCAGTAGGGCACTCTGAGTTCCACGGACTAACAGAGGAGGGCGGGGCTACCTACAGAATTGAGAAGAATGACTCCTATTGGACGACACTCCCTACAACACTCCCTACACAGCAGCTGGCCAGGGCGGCAACAGCTGAGCTCCACTCAAGACACTCTGGGGTTAGAAATGAACCAGAACCTTCCAGGCCGCTTCTCCAATGATTCTGACTCCCCGTGGCAACCCTTAAAAGCCCCTATTTTCTTTTAGGTGTCAGAAAAATCCTTGAGCTACACGTAGAGGCTTCAGATTGTAGCAGGATGAGACACAAAAGGCATATCACAGGCCAAAAGGCCTCACTTGACATACATGGGCCACAAGTGCTTCAAATTAGATAGAGTTTGGGGGATTGCGAATATCTGCAGACATTTTACGGGGTGTGAACAACCCTAATCTGGAAATCCCAAATTCAATATTATCCAAAGTCAGAAACTTTCTTTGTGGTTGTTCCCTCCCTCCCTCTGTTCTTCTCTCCCTTCCTTCCTATTCAAGATGTGGTTTCTCTGTGCAGTCCTGGCTGTCCTGGAACTCTTCCTGCAGACCAGGTGGCCTCAGAGATCTCAGAGAGATCTGCCTGCCTCTGCCTCCTGAGTGCTGTGTGGGCCGCCCCACGACCCTGGAATCTTTCTTGTGTGTGCTTGAGATTGAATCTGGCTTCTGCAGGCTCAACTGAGCTACATCCAAGCTCTCAAAACCTGAGAATTTTTAGTGGATGCTGGTGTTTAAAAAGTTTAGTGCTTTGAGACTGAAACCTCAGATCTGAGATCTCAGATTGTTCAGGCCACATCTGCACAATCTGCACAGCGGTCCCTGGCCCTCTGCAACTGTCTGCAGAACGGTGAAAACCGCAATCCTGAAACGAAGGAAGGTGGCGCGGAGCGTCTCCCTTTACCGCATTAACTAATCACCGTTGCCTTTTACTTTGCTACAGAATGTGTTTCCTAACTAGTTCCATTCCTTTGCTGGCAGTCTCACCTTTAACTCTGGCAGCGCTTCCTTCTTGCTAACCGTGTCAGCAGGACTCAGCCCAGGAACTGCTTTACTCCCGCTTCCTTGGGGTAAAGTCACAGCCTCCACATTTTCAGTCTGTATTTTAATGGAGGTTCCTAGAAGAGTGACAGGTACAGTCAAGAAGGCCTTTGAACACTAATATTTGTCCCCAGTCCCAAAGGACCCCACTGTCAGCTCTGAAGGAGTCTCAGCTTTACACATTCATTATTCAAATGAACTAAATGAACCACTAAAAAATATGGTTGGAGAGTGGATGGTTCAGGGATTAAAATTGCTTGCAGTTCCTGCAGATAACCCCGGGCAGATCCTGCAGATAGCCTGGGGCAGATCCTGCAGATGGCCTGGGGCAGTTCCTGCAGATAGCCTGGGGCAGTTCCTGCAGATAGCCTGGGGCAGTTCCTGCAGATAACCTGGGGCAGTTCCTGCAGATAGCCTGGGGCAGTTCCTGCAGATAGCCTGGTATAGTTCCTAGCACTTATAGCACAAACATACCAGCGACTCTAGTCCCAGGGGACGCGATGCCCTCTTCTGGTCTTTGCAAGCATTTGAATATACTGGTACATGCACATACACACACACACACACACATACACGCATGCACATACACATAAAATTAAAAAGTAAATATGTATAATTCTCTTAAAAGAGGAAATCACAATTGCCCAGGCATGAAGCTACATAGTTTCCACTCAAATTACAGAAGGGTGGTCTCATTCAAATATGTGATAGAAACTTTAACTCAATGTGTATTTTATAACATGGCATATTATTTTTAAATGTATCCATTATATTTTCCAAAGTTATATAGTTACATAGTATATAAAAAAGTTATATGTAACTTTACACAGTATATATAAAAAGTTATGTGTAATATAATTAAACTCATTGTGTTTTAAATCTATAATTTTAAAAGTTGCTTTTAAAAAAAACTATTTAAAAAGACTATTGGCTCTACTTCCTTGGCAACTTATCAGAAATCTCACACTGGAAGCTTGTCTTTCTTTCAAATTACTCTGTCAAGCTCAGTACATTAGGGCAGCTATTCTTAGCCGTTTCAGGTTAATGGATTGAAGTTTGTTCTCTCAGAGTATTCGCTGAGGCTCTCACCCCCACTAGCTTAAAACGTGCTCTTAGTTGGAAGCTGAGTACAGAGGTAATCAAGTTAAAGTGAAGTCAGGACAGTGGTCCCATACAGCTGGGGAGATGGCCTTGCACACAATCATGAAGACCTGAGTTCAGTCCCCATCACCCACAGAAAGGCCAGGTATGCAGGCCTGCAATCCCAGTGCAGGGGCGATGAACACAAGAGCATCCTTGGGGCTCAACAGCCGGCCAAGTCAGTGAGCTCTGGGCTCAGGAAGAGACTGTGTCTCAGAAAAACAAGATACCCAACACTGACTTTGGTCCTTTGTACATGTGTGCACATGTGTGAGCAAACACACACATGCACACACATATATATGCATGCACCAAACACATATATAGGCTTACATAATTAAAAAGGTGGTCCACAATCTATGTGAACAGTCATTGTAAAACCTAGAAACCAGAACTGACATGAACTCAGCAGGAGGACGATATGAAGACAGTCAGAGAGATGAGAGCCACCAGAGAGCCACAAGAGAGTTCTTTCTCTCTTGTGGTAGCTCTCTCAGGAAAGGACCTTGCATAGCACCCTGTACTGGCTGGTTCTGTGTGTCAACTTGACACAGGGTGGAGTTATCACAGAGAAGGGAGTTTCAGTTGGGGAAGTGCCTCCATGAGACCCAGCTGTGGGGCATTTTCTCAATTAGTGATCAAAGGTGGGAGGGCCCCTTGTGGGTGGTGCCATCCCTGGGCTGGAAGTTTTGGGTTCTATAAGAGAGCAAGCTGAGCAAGCCAGGAGAAGCAAGCCAGCAAGGAACATCTCTCCATGGCCTCTGCATCAGCTCCTGCTTCCTGACCTGCTTGAGTTCCAGTCCTGACTTCCTCTGGTGATCAACAGCAATGTGGAAGTAAGCTGAATAAACCCTTTCCTCCCCAACTTGCTTCTTGGTCATGATGTTTGTGCAGGAATAGAAACCCTGAGTACGACACACCCTGAATTGTTTAATCAGCCTACAGAATATGGGCATAATAACTTTCTGTTGTTTAACCCTCTCAGCTTATGGTATTTTGTTACAGCAGCTATAGGAAACCCATACACTCAGACATCTCCAACTGGTTCTTCCCCTTCTACTTGAAGGTGGTGGGTCTCTACTGAGATGAGCCCCATAATCCCCCCACCCCTACAATGCCAGCTCAGGTGCCCAGTGCCTGGTGCCCTTGAGAGAGAGAGAGAGAGAGGGCCACTGCCCTACATACACTTCAGAAGGGTTTTCTGGGGTCGGGGTTCACCTGTCAGTTTAGGAGAGAAGTCCGAGTCATCCATTTCACTTCCCTCCGTCCAGTCCGTGTCACTTTTGACAGTGCTCTTTCCAAAGTGGCTTGCACTGTTTTTAGGTGGCTGCATGGTGAGTGAGTCTGGCGAGAGGTATGCACGGAAGAAGTCCTCTTCATCTGGCTCCTCTTCGGAGCTGAAGGGAGGTGTCCTGTGTGAGTCAGAGCCAAAACGGGATAAGGGCGCTGCCCCCCATTTCAGACCTTACTAGCCAGCTGCACCTTTCTTCTTCCTTTTTAAAATCTGTCCCTTTTAATGACGACACAACTGGCTGTATTTGGGAATTTTCACAATACTCTGCAGCTCTTTCTTTGCTCCCTCTCCCTTAGCTCCCACTGCTGGCCCCCTCCCTCCCTTCACTAGAGCCCCCCCTTCTGCTTTCATGTCACACACATCCTGTCCCCCACTTCTTATTTCTCTCTCTTTTCCCCTCTGCAACATTCTTTAGTACTTCTTTCTCCCTATTTGTGGTCTCTTCACTAGTTTTAGGACTGATAATCTCATCCCTTAACACACACATATCTACATATATAAAAATTAAAACCCAGGATCTGCATATGAGAAACAGCATTCACTATTTGTCTTTCTGTGTATGAAATACTTTGCCTAAGAATAATGTCCAGTTATAACAGTTTTCCTGAACAAAACTCCATTGGGCATATGTGGCACATTTTCCTTATCATTTTTCAACCTCTAAACCCAGATGTGTACAGTCCCAACCCCTAAACCCAGATGTGTACAGTCCCAACCCCTAAACCCAGATGTGTACACTCCCAACCCCTAAACCCAGATGTGTACAATCTCAACCCCTAAACCCAGGTGTGTACAGCCTCAACCCCTAAACCCAGATGTGTACAGCCTCAACCTCTAAACCCAGATGTGTACAGTCTCAACCCCTAAACCCAGATGTATACAGTCCTAGGCCCTAAACCCAGATATGTACAGCCTCAACCTCTAAACCCAGATGTGTACAGTCTCAACCCCTAAACCCAGATGTATACAGTCTCAACCTCTAAACCCAGATGTGTACTGTCCTAGTTCCTAAATCCAGATGTGTAGTCTCAATCCCTAAATCCAGATGTGTACAATCCCAACCCCTAAATCCAGATGTGTAGTCACTACCCATAAACCCAGATGTGTAGTCTCAATCCCTAAACTCAGATGTGTACGGCTCTTTGTGTACGATATTCTTAGCTCTTCAATGCCAACGGAAAACACTTCTTAGTGATCGAAAAGGATTTCTACACCTACACTATTTTATATTTTTAAACGTCATTACTTCTGACTTGAGGACTACCACCCGTATATGAAAGTGAAACATAAGTTCAGAATGTCCCTTTAAAGAACATTTGTAGAATGCCTAAATTCTGTACACCACATCTGCCTGTGCATGTTGGTTTGGCCACGCACATCCCATGAAGCAAAGCTCTTCCCATGAGGTTACGTCATAGAAAGATGAACCCTTACTCATCACTACTTTATGGTACCCAGAGAAGAGGAGCTTCATGGTACTGATATCTCTGGACTCAGGCAGTGCTGGCACTGAACCATCAGTGTTATTTAGAACTAATAACAGGAACATCCCTGGGTGCCGCAAGTGTCAAGTCCTCTTATAAGTTCTCATTTAATTTGTAAAGTGATCCTAAGCCAGGAATGATATCCAGCACCCTTTACTCCAGTACAGAGGGGGCAGAGGCAGGAGCAGCTCTGTGACTTTAAGGCCGGCATAGTTCTAGGCCAGTCAGAGCTACATAGTAAACAAAACCAATAAAAAACATAAAAAAAACCAAACCATTGCCCCCCAAAAATTGTAAAAAAGAAAGCAATGTCACACATTACAAAATTGTTTCTTAAATTGGGCTCAAAGTAGAGATATCAGCTGATGAGTGGACAGAGATTCTTAGCATTCGAGAGACCTAGAAGTCAGTGTAGCTCCTCCACAGCCATTACAGGAGCCAGCATGCCAGAACCAGCGGCCACTCTACTTAAATGTGCTTGTGAAGACAGTATGCTGGGGGAGGGGCACCCAGATGGCTGGCGAGCTCCTGTGGATGCCATCATGTGGAAAAGCCTCTGAGTGACGTGGCAACTGATAGAGTCACGAACAATGACCACAAGGGACTCGGAAAGTAGCCATGAGGAATAATCACCCTGGCTTTCCTTAACCACGGTGGGCCCCTACTTCACCATGAGAGCAATACGTGAAAACTTTGCATCCATCTCACCCAGCCCTGGCACCTGTCCCAGTACTCACTTGGTCGATGGAAACCTTCTGAGAAAATGACTTTCTTTGGTATTTTTCTTAAGTCTAAAAAAATAAAAAAACAATAAGAGGAAGGTAGACAAGTGAATGGGAACACACAAATTGTCTTTGGTTATATTGATCAGAAACTACGAGGAAGTTGTGAACGTGACTCATCACTGCAGACTCAAGGCTTTTAGTCACTCACTGAGTTGCAGTGTGATGACATCCAGGGCCAGGGCTCTGGGAAGTAACTGGACCAAATGGAGTCACAGGGGTGGCTCCCCACGATGGCACTGCTACCTGTGGCAGCTTGAATGAAGATGGCTCCCAGAAGCTCAAATGTTTAATGCGTAGTCCCCAGTTGGCAAATGGGGAAGATCAGGAGGTGTGTCACTGGAGACTGGCTTTGAGGTCTCAATGGCCCACCCCTTCCTTCTCAGCTAGCTTTCTCGGCCTTGTGCTTGTGGATTGATGTAAGCAAGGTCTCAGTGACTGCTCCAGTGCCCTGCCTGCCTGCCTGCCTGCCTGCCTGATGTCATATTGCCTTCTGGGATGGTCTCTGACTCTAACTCTCTGGACCTATGAGCCCCAAATCAAATGGTTTCTTTAGAAGTTGCTTTGGTCACAGAGTTTTGTCACAGCAACTGAAAAGTAAGGAAGGCACTATATTTAAAAGAGGAGGAGACCAGAGCTTGTTCCCTGTATGAGGACACATGAGACAATAACTCTGGCAATAGAACTTGACCTCTGACACCCTGATTCTGACTTCCAGCCTCCAAAACAAACTCTAGCTGTCTCGCTGATCCAGTCCATGATGCACTGTTGCAGCAACTGCCCTTGGCCAAGATGAACAAGAATCCTTTGATTTTTCTTACAGCTGAAAATACTTACTGTGGGACAGCCACTTTATCAGTAAACATGGCTCTCTGTCTGACCAGCGGTCTGCCTTTGCGGGGAAGCTGGGCTGCTTTGGGCACTTCTTCAGGTGGAAAGGTGGTCATGGAAGGGACATTGTGCCTGTCTGGAAGAGAAGTATCCTTCGTGAGTCTCCACTGCCTTTATGGTAAAATGAAAAGCCTGACTAAACAACATGGCACTGGCCATGTGTCCCAGAAAAGAACAAGGTGCCTCTCAGGCCTGGAATCCAGACGGAGGGCTTCATTATTATTATTATTATTATTATTATTATTATTATTATTATTATTATTATTATTATTTAGTATAGAATAGCATTTATTCAGGGCATAGGGAAGGGAGTTGAGAGGGCAGAGAAAAGCAGGGAGGGAAGTAGGGAGGGAGGGAGGGAGAGACAGAGAGAGAGAGAGAGAGAGGGGAGTAGATGCCTGCCATGAGCACAGGGAAAGAGGGGGGAGGGGAATGGGACGAGGGGGTGAGGAGTGAGCCAGGCTGGTCTTGAACCTGCTATACATCCATGAATGACTTTGAACTCCTGGTCTACCTACCCTCACCTCCTGAGTACTAAGATTTACCCACCCCAAAGTGGGAGTCAGACCCAGCACTTAAGTACAGGCAGTAAGAGAGTTTGCAAACATTAAACTTATAAAAAGGCTGTCAAACTTAGCTCTCATTTGTGGCTGTGGAGTGCCAGGTGGTAGCATCAGGCTTACCTGAAGACAGTGACACTTTCTCCTCCATCTTACAGATCAGCTGATGTTCAAGGGATTCTCGAATTTGCTGAATGTCAGGCATTTGTTTTGCTAGATCATGTCTGGCTACTTGCATGGCTTTAAGCGATCTATTCAAGATCTCACATGGAATACCTTGGATATTCTGAAGGAATAAGGTGTTGCGTCAATCTGTTGTCATCATCCTTGGGTGTTTTTCATTTGTAGATATATGCCAGTATTAACTCTGCTCTTCCGGGGTCTAAGGTCATTAAGGTATGGGATCCAGCACAGAACAAGCTGTGCCCATTCATGGCTGGGTAAGCCACAATGGAATTCTGTGTAGTAAGTAGCAAATGAAGCCACCAAGACTAGAGGAATCCTAAGAAGAAAGGCCATCAGAGGCCCTGCCTGCAGAGAAAGGTGAAGGGGGTGGAAGTGAGGGTGGGGGTCGGCTGCACTCTCATGAAAGGTGGCGACAAAAACCTGGCAATGTGTCATCTCCAAGTCCTTAGGCACCGAGGACACTTTGTGAGAAAGACAGGACAGAAATAGCCACATGTCCCACAGGCTTATCCTATAAAGATTGGTGTGATAAGACCAAAAAAAAAAAAAAAA
>NW_022196915.1:103747519-103752005 GCF_008632895.1 Mastomys coucha
AAAAAAAAAAAAAAAAAAGAAACTGAATGCCAGCCAACCTTGAAGCTCCACACTCATCCTGTAGAGGGGAGTCCTGTGCGGTTATGTGTATGTCCTGTATAGCTGACACAAGTTAGTGTAATTCCAGAGGTGACCGAAGGACTCTGCAGCTGATGGGGATGTAGTCAGAAGCAAAGGCACTCTTACTTCCAGGGCTGGTTCCACACTAGTGCCTGACTCATGAATGAACTCTCTCCCCGGTCTCCCTTCACCTCCCCTCTCTTCTGTGTTCCCTGTCACGACCCACACCAGAGCCCAGGAGGGAGGTGTCTACCATCAGATAAGTGTCATGTCCGCATTTCCTCTGTCCTCCCTCCTTCATCCGATTTGCCCAACAGCACCTTCCAGTCTCCTAAGAGGATCAATGACTTCCTATACTTTCTGTGATCATCAGGGTTTAGTGTCTGCCTTCCTACACCGTGTAGTTAGAAGGGAAGGTCTGTTGTAGTTAGGAGGGGAGGGTCTGATGCTATACAGCTGTCAGCCTTTCCTAATTAACACCCAGAATTTCAAACAGTTTCCATCAGGATCCCAACCATGGCTGATCTAGAAGTGGGAGTGGTTTTCTAAAGTTCAATAGGAACAAGCGATGGATGAACTGGCAAATGTTTGACGTAGTGAGACTAACGTAAAGCAAGCACAGCTCATCAAGGCAGGAGAACGTGCAGCTCCTACGAGCAAGTCAGTGTGAAGAGAGTGGAGTCAACTGACTTGCAAGTCATCAAGTGAATAAAGAGTGCGCAGGGAAAAGTGACTGAAGGTGCAAAGTGGATCCACTCACACAAGGGTTTCCACGGGATAGAAGCATGATTTCTTATGAATGGGAAAGCTGGGTCACACAAGTCATGATATCAACCCCTTCATCTGGAAATAAAGTCAAATGTTTCTAATTCTGAACAACCATGTGTGCATACACGTGCATGCACACCTGCACCAAGAGGAATCAAGCAGAAATGTCTCCAAGCCCTAGGAGAAAAACCATAGATAAGGCTCTGATCAAAATCAAAACCCAGAAGGCCCATGGGAATAGCAAACACAGGAATCTAGTCTCAAGAGAGTCTGCAACGGAACCGTGACACTGTACGGATGTCTCTGATTTTCTCAGCCCTAGCAGGGCTAAAAGCCCACACAGAAAGCCTGGCTGAGGGCACTAAGGATTGACTGAGGACCTGGAGTGACTGAGCCCTTCTGTCCATTTAGGGGGACTGTAGATTGGAACGCTTGATAAAATGGTTCATCTGCAGCTATGATGCTAAACCCAGCAATGCCATTCCTAGAAATACTTCTGAGAAGGTCTACGCTCTCAGCAAAGGACATGTACAAAACTTAGTAGCTCAAAGTCCACACAGGAGCCTCACACATCCACTATCAAAAAGAGCTAAAAACTTATACATCTAAGTGCTATAGTAGGAGTAAAATACTGAGCAACCTGCTGGTGCACAAAACAGATGAAGCATCATCAAAAGATGAAGAGGGAGAATACTAGACAGCACACAGACACTCTGTCTGGCTCCTTCCTCACCAGCTACGTGAGCCTAGTCAAGTTAATGCCATTTACTCCAAGTTTTATCCCCCTGTTTATAAATAAGTTTGCATTTGTTAAGGTCTTAGAAATGCACCAGGTTCTAGCAGATGCAACCCAGAGTTCGGCTAACCTGAGTCATGTTCGCATCTAGGCTCTACATTCAGAAAGAGTCCTGTCCTGATTTAGGAACGGGGGCCTAACGAGCAAACGGTCAGAGTGAAGGACGTACCGTGCCGATCCCGAAGCTTCTCAGTTTGTTCCCCAGCTCCTTCTCCAGGTTAGTCCTTAGTTCCTTAGGGGACGGGCTGCTATTCGATGGTTTCTTTGAGTACATCTTTTTATTTAATTTCTGCTCATTTTCTCGACCTGAAGTATGGTTTTATTAAAAAGCAGATTTAAAGAGAATTATACAAACCTATTCCAAGTGGAAAATGAGAACTGACAGCTTTAAGGCAGAGAGATGTTAAGGTCTTGGGTGTTTTTAATGCCTGGGTATCTTAGCTTCTGTACTGTTTTAAGTTAGAACTTTAGTGACTTCTCAGACTCCAGACTCATTACCTAAGTCAGAATTAATTGACTTAAGAAGTAGATATATATTTCTTTACTGTTTTATCAGTGGGAATATTTCCCAAAATGCCTCTAAGCTTAGTTAGAATTTATCTAATGAAGAGAGAAGGTCCAATTTATTTAAAATTTAAGTTTTAAGGAGATAACTTAGTGAGTGCTCAGTGCACATCAAAATTGGTGTTTATTCCCCCTTTTCGAAGTCTTTACCAGACCTCAGTTTAACAAAGCTTTAGAAAGGGAAACAACCTATAATTTAAAACAAATAAAAGCTAAACAAAGAAGCAAACAAACAAACAGCCAGGTAATATACTCTTTCGTCTTCCCGTGCCCAGTCTCCCCGTCCATCCTCCTTACAGTGTCGCATCGGAGCCCTGTGATGACAGCCCCGGCTCCCTCTAGTCTAACGCCCACAGAAAACAGGTCGAGTTTGAGAGCCTGGAACACGAGCCTAGTGGCATGGCCCATCACAATGGGGACCAGCCTGTCCAAGAGAGCTTAAGACCTGACCAGAGAGCCAATATCTGTCGGGTGAGAACCTCAGGGACTGTGCAAAGCCAGATCTGAAAGAAGTCTGACAAATAAACTATCATTCTGGGCTCTACCTCCAAGCAGCTTCACTTTGTTCAAAAGGCCTGAACAAATGCCTTATGGCTGCAAGACATGTTTCTTCTTTCAGGCTGGCTGCCAGAAACACCCCCATCTTCTGCTATGCATCTGCCTTAGCATATAGGTTGTGGATCTGTGGAAGATCTTAAACAAAATGTCTTTTGCTTAACATGTTTTCCAGATACCCATCTGATCCCAGAACTAAATCATATTCTACTAAATTAATATTTTTTTCTTTTCTCTTCTTCTCCCTCCTCCCCCCCTCCCCCTCTTCTCTCTTGGAGGCAAGGTCTCACTGTAGACCAGGCTGGTCTTAAAGCCTGTGATGGAATGTTAAGATTACAAGCATGAACCAAAAAGTCCACCTACTAATTAAGTTTCACTAAAAACAAAATTAGCCAAATTAGTTTGAATATTAAATAGCAAACATCTTGCACGAAGCTATTGTTTTTACACTTTGCTACTCTTGATCACTCAGCTGGAAATATCATTATGTTACTACAAGTCGGAGGTTGTTCTAACTCTTACACTCTTCGCCTTCATGAGGCTCATGAACTGCCAGTGCTTTAGAAAACTCTGCAAACACACACACAATTACAAATAATAAAAAAAGGACATTTTTTCAAAGTTTACATATTGGAATACTTATTTTTTCACCTCTCTTCCTGAGCCAGGGCTACACAGTGAGACCCTGTCTAGAAAACAACAGCAACAACAACAACAACAACAAAACCAAAACCAACTCCCAAAAGAACCCTGAGTGAGTGTTTAAGGCAGACACCTGTGGTCACCCACTTGCGAGGGACAGAAGGGCAGGGAGGAAGCTGACCTCAAGCACAGCAGGAATATATGAAATCCTGCCTCAAAAACAGATTTTTAAAAAGAAAAGATAATTATACAACTTTTCATAAACTTTAAAAAAATATAAAAATAATTTTTAGAAATGCTAAAAGAAATATGAAAGCAAAATAATTTATCAACTCAAACCTATGACAGCTCCCACATCGCACACTATAGATATAATTTTCTCTATTTCGTACCCAGTGCTTATATCCTGTGTTCATTTTTGACATTAAGAGTAATGAGGGGACTTGGGCTATGGCTCCCAGGTAGAACCCTTGTCTAGGATGTGTGAGCCCTGAGTTGCATCCCCAGCATTGGTAAAAAACAGTAATATGGAAATGGAAACTTTACTCATTCATTTCAGACTAATACTGTGAGAAGCCACTCTGGCACACATGGTGTCATACCATCAGGTATGCAAAACACGCGTCGCTTGGACATCCAGTCAGAGTATCTATTGAAATAAAGGATTTTTTGCTTTTAAGCTTCCTGGTGAAAGAAATTTCTTATTAACTTACCCGCATAAAAACTCAATAAAGCAGAAGATGCAGGAACATTAGGGGAACAAGACAACAAAATATTGTATATGACACAGGTCAAAAACACAATCCACATCTAAAAGTCGCTCTTGCTTTCGCTATGGCACGCTGTACAGCGCAGACGTGCACTCCCGAGGTCCAGCCCGAGTGAACAAGTAACCGCTAAAGCTTCGGTACCTTTTTCCTCCTCTGAAGAGAGCTCTTCTATTGGTTCCAGGATGTGTGAAGAGAACACTTGCTCTGCCAATGAAGAAAAAGAGGTTACACAAGTACATCTGTTTGCCTCCAAATAATTTATACAGACATACATAAGTATAGACAATACTAAGGCAATAACTTCTGGGTTTTTTTTTATTATTTCAGTTTA
>NW_022196915.1:103752015-103762963 GCF_008632895.1 Mastomys coucha
TCTTTATAGTGAACAGTGACCTTGGTAGGGTTGTGAGCATGATCCACCATGCCTTGCTGAGGCAGCAACAATGGCTCACTTTTTTCAGGAACTCTCCAATTTTTAGGTATTTTCTGTTAACTTCAAATATCACTGTTAAACTATATATTTTAAGGACTTAAGTTTCTCAGTCATTAATCTCTTGCTGACACATGAGATACAACTTAAAAAGTTCTTTCCCATGAGCCATCTGTCTAAAATACAACAGCAGAGATAAAGTTAAATAGAAGGCAGACCTTCCAAGAGGGATGTATTAGACCTTTATAGCTCACACCTACGCTTGGCCACCTGCTGGAACTCTTAACTGTTGGCTAGGAGAAGTTGGCAAAGATGAAGAACTAGAAAAACGTGAGTGTGAAGCAAGGGTAGATGAGCAAGCAGCCACATGGGTGCACATTCTTTTTTTTTTTTTTTGATTCATTCAGCATAGCTTATATTTTAAAAAAAAGTAACTTCTCAGAGAAAAGCCTTTAACAAACCATTTTTCACAAACTATAAACTGGAACTTTGTACATCATAGGATGTGTTGATCTGTCTGAACACTCCAGGATTAGTTACTACTACAGCGAGTGGTGAGCAGGCCAGAGGCAGGCCAACAAAGACTCTAACACATTTCAATTTGCCAAGCTGTGACTGGTTATTAACTGACCAGATTACAAAAATACCATGGATGACACCTCAGTTCATCCGTCTAATAAGCCTGTTTATCTGGTCTCCCCTGTTGCCAGCATCTCCACCTTCTACAAAGTGGGTTGTCTTTTTCTTCATTCCACCTCGCGGGGAAGATAATTTGAAGGGCCACAGGAAGTTATTTACTTCCTTGAAGCATTTCCCAACCGTATAGATCTCATTAATTAGATCCTCCATGCAGATGATGCCAAATTTACCCAGAGATCAGAGAGCAATCAAGGAATTATCTGTCAAGGCAATTTGCTTCTTATTGATTTTGCCATAGCCTCGCTTATAGATGAGCTCATTTACTGACTTCAGGTTGGGGTACCCCCATGCAATGAATGGTTCCTCAATCCTCAGCATGTTGATTGAAGCCTTGTTGAGCTTAACAAAGGTGCCATTGAAGATCTGTCGAAGACGAAGAAGCTGCAATACTTTGTGGACCCTTTGGGCTTACTCCATTGATACCTCGGATTCTGATGACAAACACCAATTTCGGTTCTGCAGGCACATAGAAGTTCCCAGCTTTCCTGGCCATCCTGGCCATGCGGATCTCAGTCAGGTACATCTGCCTGTACTCCTCGTGATAGTGCTCTGCCTTCTCATAGATGAGCTTCCTCCTTGCCTTTCGCAGTGTCTTCAGGGCAAACTTCTTCCTCAGGCGCTTCACCTTCAGCTCTGCGAAATTCCTTCGCTTTTTCTTAAGAGTTTTTGGCATGGCAGGAACCTTTTTCTTAAGGGTTTCCAGCACAGTGGCAGCCTTCTTTTTCTCCTCTGGAACAACCTCCATGGCTGCAGCCGGAAAAGGAGAGCGGGTGCACATTCTTATTGATATCCAAGGCCCCAAACTCCAGCTCTGTCCTAGAGAGTCCCAGGGCGAGGCTACCGGCTGGAGACGAGCCTGGCCTTAACAGTAGGGTGAAGTGGAGAGAGATATCCCATCTCACCTAGGACATGAGTTGGAGACTGGGAAATACGATCTCCGGTTGACTTTTACCAGGGACATGCTATCCATCTGCACAAGGAAATCTGCCAGGAGCCCCACCAAAGCAAGCCCCATCCTGGGGAGGGAGGAGATGACACGTGGGGAAGGGGCCGTGACAGCATTTGGGATTGAGGCATGGGCAACAGGCACCCATCAAGCTTGCCTATGGGATATACACCTCACCCACCTGCAGCTCAGGGACCACAGAGCACTTTTCCTCCTGACATTCTACTTTCACCTCGGAGGTGAAGGCCACTTCACACTGTCTTATCCTCCAGAATGGTGAATGGTGTTTACTCCGAGACTGAAACACACTCCAACCTTCAGGAAAGCTCTTTAACCAGGACCATAAACAACTCCAGGAAGTTCCTGAAACTCACTAGACTCACTAGGCTCCTCCCCTCCACAGTAAGCAATAAAAGCTGAGTGTCCCTCTCAGACAAGACAAGATATAAAGAAGACTATGAGACCAAACCATCCCCGTAAGTCTAGAACAGTCACTTGGAAAGGACTCTAACAGGATGAGTTCCCTGCAGACTGTGGAGTGTGCTCCAGGTCCTCCGCATTTGTGAGCTAATGGTGGCGCAGTTAGTTGTCTGAATCATGTCTGCTTCTGTAAGTCACCCCAGCTTCTAGGGAAGGACTGTCAGGTCCACAGTTACCAATATCCCAAGCTGCTCTTTCCACCTTGACTCTTTGTACATACTCTGGCCAAGCCACTGACTCCATAAGCCGGCTCTCCAATCCTTCATGCCCAGCCTCAAGGACACTCAAAGGCTACACATGTCTACAGAAACACCTGGACAAACAGTCTGATGCTTAGTCCTCCTTGATAAATCAGGACCAACATTATCTCCCTCGAGTCTCTTCTGTGTGCTGTGTGCCACTACTACTGTCAGTGTTTGCTCCCTGCGTCTTCTGCCCAGTGTCACCCTACCTAGGATGCCATTCCAAATGTTCATCTTCGCTAAAGGTTGACCACCCACACCACCACAGTTTATCCGGTCCCTTGTAACACAAAGGTAAGTATTTGGCTATTTTGTCGCCTGCAAATTCTTTAAGGATAGACTTTGTTTCCATTTATTCCTGAGGCTGTTAAATCTGGCTGTGGCCTTCTGCATACAGACTGCTCATAACCTCTGTTGCTGCTGGTGGTCTGTGATAGGAAGGAAGGTAAATGGCACAGGAGACAGCTAGAGAACTGCCATAGTTGCAAGCGAGTACGCTTCTCCAAGCAAGAAGCATCTATCCTATGCTTCAGAGGCTGAGGCTGGATCACGAGGCTAGCCTGGACTACATAGCAAGACCCTCAGACAACAAGAGTACCCATAAAAGAGTACAGAAGGTTTGCAGGGTACAAATCAAGATATCAGCCACATCTGAACATTTATCTTTCTAATTGTACCTAAGAATGGCCACCTGGAAGAGATCAAACCTAGTCTTATGGAGAGGGTCCAGTCCTGCTTCTTCAACATTGTGTGGGCCAGCGGTGTGTAGAGGGGGAGCTTTTCCCTATAAGAGCCACAAGAAACCAGACTTCCGGAGCCTATTACCTGCCACATACTGAACAACTGAGTATTGCTGCACCCAAAGTACTATCCCAAGATATAAAATATTCTTGAAAATGGCAAAACAGGACCTGTGAAGTCTAATACAAATGTTTGTGCCTTTGGAAAAGCCAGTTGTAGCATTCTGACAGGCTGAGGACCACTCCCCAGCTTTCACTTCGTATTGTACTGACTCTGTCCTAGCTATACCACGAGAACTGGGAATACATAAACAATCTGAAGACCTCATCTGTAGGTAGAACCCATCAGGTGTCCATCACTTTTGGAAAAATGATCATTCCGCAACCTCACAGGGGGACATTTTGCCCAGTGGGGCCCATATAAGCAGCTGGTGTGTGAGTCAGGCTACAAGTGATCGAGTGTATTTTATATTCTAGGCATTACTATACCACAATCTAGTCACAACTCCAGAGGCAGCTTGTCCTCCGGTAGTGAAAAATACTATTATTTTTAAATATATATATATATTTAATATATATATACTTTCATGTAGCCCAGGCTGATCTTTATCTTAGAGCAGTGGATGGGAAATATGCTCCTTAATTCATCTGGAAACCCATTGACCACCTTAGAATCAGAATTTACTGCCTATACCTCCAGTGTGGGCAGTGAAGTCAAAAGCTAGAGAGACATCTTGGTTCCCAGTTTCACGTCGGCCCCTCAGGACAGAAGTACTGGTCACACTGGCCCATGTGGTTCTGTGCAGGTGCACAGGCCAGTTCATCCTCTCCTCAATGTGGTCCAAATTCCACACTGGATAGGGACGGACACATGAGTATAATTCCCTTGCCGTGCCTCACCTCGGTGGAGGACAATTCTAACACTTCGCTGTCCTGGCTGGGGACCAGTTTCTGACAGTGATTTCATCCCGAGTCTCGGTCCAGTTTGTTGCCCTTGGTTCCTATCTTTTTTCCTACATTTTCCTGACCAATCATTGAGACTGTTTATTTTAAAAAGGTGACTAGCTACCACGCTGAAAGTTATAAAAACAAGCTCACATGCCCTGTGGCATGTACTGGTTGGCTGGTCTAGTATTGAGCTACCGTGTTCTTCCTCTGGTCTTACCACTTTCTTCAAGGATCATAAATAAAGTACTGGAGTTAAAACTGCTGTCGGTAAGTCTAGCAATACAGACACACCCTGTGTGCTTTATGGCTTTGACAGTATGTCTTTTTTTTTTTTCACGTTGTCTGTGAAAACAGCAGTTTTAATAACTGCTTTGTAGTTAGTTGCTAGTGTTTCCTGTTTTATATAATCGCATGCCCGCTGGCAATCTGAGTTAATGAATTATCTAACTCTGGGTGAAAAGTGCACATGAAACATTTAAGACTATTGTCGAAACCTACCATGTACCATGGTCAGGTTGGATGTACCATCCAGATTCTGTGGGGCTGAGGCATTCACTGAAACGGAACAAAAGAGAAAGATCACTGGCCCGATCACTACAGCTCGCACATCTGACTGTGAGCATGACCGTACACGCTCCGAGAGACACAGACAGCCCACAGGGAGCACACACCTCAAACAGCACACGCTGGCCAGCTGGCCTCATCTAACTTTTATTGAGTTTTTCTAAAGTATTATTGGGAGGTGCCAGGGATAAGACCCAGGGCCTTGTACATGCTAGTTAAGTGCTCTCCCACTGAGCTACAACCTCAAGTCTTTAAAAATCACTTTTCTGAGAAATAGTCACTGGTATATATATATATATATATATATATGTATGCATGTGCCTGTGTGTGTGTGCCCATGTGTGTGCATGTGCATGTGTGTGTGCATGTGCATGTATGTGTGCATGTGTGTGTTTGTGTGTATGTATGTGAGTGCCTGTGTGTATGTATGTGAGTGCCTGTGTGAGTGCATCTATATGTGTGTGTGCATGTGCATCTGTGTATGCGTGTGTAAGTGTGTGTATGTGTGTGCGTGTGTGTGTGTATGTGAGTGCCTGTGTGAGTGTATCTATATGTGTGCGTGCATGTGCATCTGTGTATGCGTGTGTAAGTGCGTGTATATGTGCGTGTATACGTGTGTGTGTGTGTGTGTGTGTGCGTGTGTGTGTGTATGTGAGTGCCTGTGTGAGTGTATCTATATGTGTGCGTGCATGTGCATCTGTGTATGCATGTGTAAGTGCGTGTATATGTGCGTGTATACGTGTGTGTGTGTGTGTGTGTGAGTGCACGTGTGCTGTGTGCCTGTACATGTGTAGCTTTTGGTATATTCACAGGGCTGTGACAGCACAATCGCACACTACCCCTGGAGCACTTCTGTCAGTCTTCCTCTCAGGGACAGTGTGTGTCAGCCCCTTCTCTACCCATCTCTTCAGCCCCTGGCGACAATGACTGTCCCGTGTGTCTGTGACTTGACTTCTTCTGAATATTTTATACATACAGAACTACACACTATGTTCTGTAGTTTTCGCTGTGTGATACATCAACATTGGCATTATTTGATGATCAAGTCACACCCCAGGGTTTAACCAGACCCTAGTTATCTATGACATGATGGATACTTAGGTTTCACGGTTCCTGAGAGCCCTTGAAATGTCTGATCACACAGCCACCTCACCCCCTTTAAACAATTACCTACTGGTTTATGATTTCTTCCTCTAGTTGACTTTCAATCCCAATCCGACCTTAAAAATATTGGTCATAACCTTGTTAACTCTGTAGAGTTACATTTTTTTTTTTTTTTACAATAAATTCTCACAATACTGTTCCACTCCTGTCTGTCCATAAATTACTAAAAACTTAGAAAACAGGACTTCTGGATTCACTTGCAACTTACACAACTTACATCAAAGTTTTGCAGGCTACAAATGTGGGAAACGTTGAGCTGACTGATGCTTTGTAATAATTACTGAAAAACAGCCGAGTTCATTGTTTCATTGTCTAGAGCTGGCTTTGTGATGTTATACCACAGCTGTACAGCTTGAGACAAGAATCTTGCCCAGTAAATAAAACAGCTACTATTCCCATACCTGTCCGTTTTATAGGAAAACCTACTGGCAGGCTCTAGACGTTACTTCAGCTTTAAAGCCAAAGGACGTGACTGTGTTAAAACTGATCGTCTCCTAGTGCGCTGCTCTAGGCCATAGAATGGTCTAGACCCTTATGATGGAAGACAGCCACAAGTCTGAAATGACCAAGGTCTACTCTGATCACACCAGGCTCTTGATAACCTACACACTTCACTCCCTGACGGCAGCAGGCACGGGGGAGAACATCTGTCCCAGAAGACTGGCCGCACACAGCCTGCATCATAGAGCAGCCCATGGATTCGAGCACATCCATCCGCCTTGTGCTGGCACTGGAGATCGTCCATCTTGCCAGGAATGGGTCAGACTGATGGATTAGATCACCTCTATGCTGACCTTTCCTTTGTTATTTGGATTTTCTTATCTTAAACTTTAGGGGACCTGTGCTCCTCTCATGAGGACGCTCTCCTTATCACCCCTAGAATCTTGGATTTTTAGATCTGTCTTGATGCTGGAGGAGAGATCGGGAATGATTAAGCCACCCATAAGGGTCCCCTACATATGGACTATGGACCTACCTACCTCCCAACTCTCCTAATCCCAGGGACATCAATACTTTTTCTTACCATACGGACCATCAGTGAAATTTACACATACTTCTTTAAATAAATTTACACACACACACACACACACACACACACACACACACCATATAAGCACTATATACATTTTCAAACATACAATTATTTGAAAAATTGAAGAGTAAATTCTTTACTACATCAAGATCTTAATAACTGACTTCTCATACCCCATTAGAGCTGGCTGCCTGCCTCAGGCTATCTGGACACTCCATTTGGAGAAAAATCACTCCAAACAAACTTTGCTGTTATTTTTTTCTTTTCTGTTTGTGTGCTTGGTGATATTTCCTTTGTTTACTGTTCAACTCAGTCTTAACCTAATCCTCCCCTGAAGTGTACACTTTCTTTCTTTCCTAAGTTCAGCTCCCCTCCTCCCATGGCCTTCCAATCTCCCTGGCATTAGGAGGCAACAGTGGCTTCACAAGAGAAGTTCTCCCCCCGCCAACCCCCAACACACAGACATACACCTAACTGGTGAAACCTATTAGCCAAACCCCTAAAGATGCCCAGTAATGAATCGCTACAGTCACTGCACAGCCCTCTCCTGACGCCTGGTCCACAGGAGTGGAGGCAGCTCTGTGCCCAGCCTCAGTCCTGAGCTCACTAGTGCCCCAGACCCCGTGCACACAGCACCCTGAACTGTTGTTCACAAACACAACATGCTCTGACTTCCTCCACCCACAGTCCTTTTCTTCTTCTCTCTTTCCTGAACAGAGATTAAAAGATTTAAATTATTTCACCATCATTGAAAAAAAAAATGTGATGTAGGGGTCAATGGCAAATAGCTTCAATTGGCCTCCAACTCAATATTTAGTTAATATTTATTTATTTATTTATTTATTTGTTTATGTATTTATGTATTTATTTATTTGTGGGTTCTAGGATCTGAGCTTCAATCTCCGTAACTGCTCTGAACCTCTGAGCTATCTTTCCCGCTTATTGTTTGTTTGTTTGTTTTTGAGACAGGGTCTCTCTAGGAAGTCCTGGCAGTCCTGGGAGTAACTTCATAGACCAGGCTGGGTTCAAATTTAGAAATCCGCTGGGCGGTGGTGGCGCACGCCTTTAGTCCCAGTACTTGGGAGGCAGAGTCAGGTGGATTTCTGAGTTCGAGGCCAGCCTGGTCTACAGAGTGAGTTCCAGGACAGCCAGGGCTACACAGAGAAACCCTGTCTCAAAAAAAAAAAAAAAAAAAAAAAACAAATTTAGAAATCCACCTGCCTCTGCCCCTTGAGTCCTGGGATTAAAGACATGGGCCACCATGCCTGGCTATCCAGTGTCTCTTTTAAGAAGGGATCTCTGACTGAACCTAGAGCTTGCAGATTTGACTAGACTAACTAGATGACAAGCCCCAGAGACTCCTGTCTAGGGGTTCCAGGAATGTGCTAACTGTCCCCAGCTTGTTCCTGAGTGATGGGGATCAAACACAGGTCCTCATGCATGCACAGCAAGGATTTTAGTGCCATCTCCCAAATTTGGTCTTGTTGGTTTACAACTGCTTCTGGACAAATCCAGGTCCTGGACCAGTTGGACAGGAGGATCTGCTAAACTCCTCAGCATCAGTCTCAGTCATGTCTACGTGGTGTGGCCACCAGTCACAACCTTCCAAGGTTGCTTTGGGAAGTCACACAATGTGAACTTGTGTGATGCCAAAATTTTCACTCCTTCTTCTATAAGTCAAACTACCGCGTGACAGGCACGACTACCCCAAATCAGAGGACCTCAGTCAAAGCTTGGGGTAAAAGCGAATCACTGCACATCACCATGCACACTGCTTCTCTAAGGAAAATCTCTAAAAAAAATCAAGGAAGCAAGTAAAACTGAGCATGCCGGCAGTCTAGCCCTGACCCTCCGCAGACACTTACTCTGTGTGGTCTGTGCCGTTGACTTAGGATCCAGTGTTTGTCGGGTTAAAGGTGCCCCTGGAATGACAGAAACAAAGTTAAAACTAAAAACTGTATAATCGGAGGAGCACGGCTGAGCAGCAATTGCCGTCAATCCTGTGTGGCCCTGGCTGGCCTGGAGCTCCCTCTAGAGAGCAGGCTGGTCTCGAACTCATAGAGATCAGAGGTTCACCATGCCCAGCCTGACTCAAATTCTTTCACAGTTCAATATTTTTCCCTGGGATGACTTCTGGTCAATTATTTATATCTAAATAAGCATTAATTTATGTTTCTTATCACTTCAGCTCTTGTTATCGTGAGAGAGGTTAAAGGAAATCACGAACTCATCTCCTCCCAAGCTTTTTTTTGGCTTTGTTTTGTTTGCCAAACATTTATCTCATAAAAAGATAGAGGAGAACTCATCTGTGCATCCCATTACCACACCCTTACCAGTGTCTCCCACACAAGCGAGAATTCCTAAATAATCCGAGGCATGCAGGGGCCAAGCCAAGGATCTCTGGGAGAAGTGTAGGTACAAGTCTGACTGTTAGTTCACTCTCCCTTCTGAGCTAGATCATGCCTGACAGAAGATGGTGGAGCTACTGCTGCTGTAGCCTGTAAGTCTATGCCACAATGCTTAGAGTCAAGCTATTAGCCCAAACCAAAACACAGAGGGGATGCAGCTAGTCTTTATAGTGTTTCAGAATTAAGTGTTTACCATCAGCCCTGATAAGTGTGTAACCAGTGTACTTCATGAGTTACTGTTTAATCCTTGTGAGAGGGCTTTAGTGCAGTTACTATTATATTTCCTCCATTAGAGATGAAGAACGTGGGCTGGAAAGATGGCTTAGCGGTTAAGAGCACTGACTGCTCTTCCAGAGGTCCTGAGTTCAAATCCCAGCAATCACATGGTAGCTCATAACCACCCATAATGAGATCTGATACCCTCTTCTGGTGTGTCTGAAGACAGCTACAATGTACTTATATAATAATAATAAATAAATCTTTAAAAAAAAAAAGAGATGAAGAACGTGAATATAGACTCTCAAAAAGGCATGAAGTACCAGGGAGAGGGGTTGAGCTCAAACTCTTCCTAAGCCCCTGTATTTCTAACTCTGTCTTATGTATCTAATTCAAGAGATGAAGGGCAGGCCTGGGAGGACGGCTTAGGGGTTGGGAGGATTTGCTAGTCTTGCAGGGGAGGACGGCTTAGGGGTTGGGAGGATCTGCTAGTCTTGCAGGGGAGCTGAGTTAATTTAGTTTCCAGCACACACAGAGCAGCTCAGAACCATCTGCCACTCCAGTTCTAGGGGGATGTGTCGCCTTCTTCTGGCCTCTGAAGGTACTGCACACACATGGTGCACATACATACATGCAGGCTAAACACTCATACAATACAACAATTTAAAAACATTTTAAAGAGTCAAATGACTACTAACCAGAACATAATTGCACATAATTGGTGAGTAAATAATATATAAATTTTAAATAAGAGTTTAGATTTTAATTCTTCAACTTTCTGGGTTATGGAAAAACAATCTCTCTCAAATATTCAAACAGCAAAAGAACAGATATCCCAGATTAAAATATCGAGTAGCATGCTACCTTAGTAGACATAAATCATCAGGCCCAGATGGTCGGTACCCACGTCTGTCAGACAAACCACTTTGGCTTGGACATGGCCATCATGAACACTCACCTTTCAGCTCGCTGACGCTGCTGTATGGTTTACTGGCAAATTCTCTAATCTGCAAAACATAACAACAGTCTGCTAGCAGTTCCCATGCTAAGCTAGAGAGGGACAGACTGATCACAGCCAGATATGACTGCTGGTAAATTACCCCAACATATGCTTCCTAGCAGAGGCAAGAGTGGCAGAAGAGTCACACACATAGATCTGGCTGCTTCTCCAAGTGATCATGGTGGAAGCCTTAGCTACCTTCAGATCTGTATGTGAAGCATCTCTCTGTGTCTAACGTAGCTGTGGGAACAATTTATTTGAACACATCTACTCTTGCAAGCAGTCACAGGACACATGGAGGAAACAGTCTACTTGTGTCATATTCAACTTCAGACCTCATGACCCAATCCTCTGTGTTCTTAGAGCAATCAGGCCGCTCAAAAGCCTGCAGTGCAGACCCCCGCGGTACAGACCCCTGTGGTGCAGACCCCCCGGACCACCCGCAGTGCAG
>NW_022196915.1:103763397-103765246 GCF_008632895.1 Mastomys coucha
CCCCCGCAGTGCAGTGCAGACCCCCGCGGTGCAGACCCCCCCAGCCGTACCTGCTGCTTCTGACTAATGATCAGCTCGTTCTGCTCTTGTAGTTTCTGGCCTAACTCTTCTACCCGCCTCTTGTAGAAGACATTATCTGCACTTAAATCTTTCATCATTGAGCTTCGAAGCTTCTCTATGTGTGACAGGAGCTGGGAAAACAACCAGGAAGCGCATCAGCCTGCAAGCTGTGCCGGTCTTAACGTTTTTGCTGGTTTTATGTGGTCTCTGTTCACCAAGTGACTCAGAAAAATCTTCCGTCAGTACATGTCAAGCCCCTGGCTGTACTCGACTTCACCTCTTCCAGGGAGATTATGATATGAGACAGATAAAGGGGACCAGGTGGGCAGTTGAGTCAACTGGAGCACATTCCACACATAAAATAATACACAGCTGCTTGGTGATTTAGGATAAAGGTGTCTCTCCCAGAGCCCTGGTGTCACCTCCATGGTGAACTTCTCATACAGCCCTGTCCCCTGCCCTCACATCTACATGTAACACCGTAACACGCTAGTTCTGGCAACTTCCGAGAGGTCATTTGATTCAATTTACATTGCCAACAATCAGCATATCCCCTGGTCTATAAAGGAAGGAGCTTGGGAAAGAGGGAGAAGCAGCGAGGAATGGATGGGAGCGGTAAAGCATCTTTAGAGACTAGAGGATTACACTCTCGTTACTCTTCTTCCTTCATGTGCACAGTCTGGGTGTGCACGGGTGTGGGTGCGCAGTCATGTAAGTACACACTTGTGTGTGCTGAGTCCATACATGTGTGTGAGTGCACAGTCATGTAAGTACACACTTGTGTGTGCCGAGTCCATGTAGGGCAAGGCTGACACCGTGAGTCTGCCACATTGCTCCTTTCCTCCCTCCAAGTCTCAGCTGCCTTCTGAGGCTGAAATCACAGTAGGCTACCACGTCCCCTAAGCATTTACACAGGTTCCGGGTCTCTGACCTGCTGTCCTCTTGGATGTGTGGCAATTCTTTTAATCACCGAGCCAACCCCTCAGCCTATGTGATGGTTAATCCTGTAAACTTAATGAGATTTCGAGTCACCATGGAAATGGACTTCGAAGTCCATTTGGGTGGGAAGGCCCACCTTGAATGTGGGTGGCCCCATCCTGTAGAAGCGGTCCTGGACTGACCCAGAAGGGGGAGGGGTCCTGAGTACTGATGGCCATTTCCTTTTCTCTTGACTGTGAGGTGTGATATAATGAGCTGCAGGGAGCTCTTGCTTCCCCCACTTCGCCACTGTGGTGGGCTATACCCCCAAACTGTGAACCGGTGCAAACCGGTCGCCATGCTGCTATTGCCATGCACTTCATCACAATGGCACATAAAGTCACATGGAGACTTGATGCCAAGGGAGATTCTATCCTGGACGAGGACTCAGGAAAAACTCGCTCCTGATCATTCAGGGAATGCCCTGGTAAGGCAGTGTTAGTGCTTGCCAAAACGGTGGCAAAGAAAAACAAAACAAAACAAAACTGAGGACAGTGTGCATCTAATGCTGGATGTGGAGAGAGAGGGTGGGCTGGTCAAACTCGGGGAAGCATCTGTCCGGTGTGAGGGTGTGAGCATCCACACGGGCACAGGCATCTGTGTGCTGTGAGGGTGTGGGTGTCCACATGGGTGCATGTATCTAAATAGGCCAGGGATGTCTGGAGCTGGGAACAGGCAGCTTTAAGTTGCCTCATACAGAAGCTGGGAACTGAACTTGGGTCCTCTTAAGGCAGCTATGACTGTATAGTAAGATCCTGTCTCAAGGCAGAACAAATCCTAGAGTTCTCAATACTTTTACATGGTTGGAAGA
>NW_022196915.1:103765256-103779560 GCF_008632895.1 Mastomys coucha
CCATTTGAGAAATGCTTAGCTTTAAGTCAGAAAGAAATTCTACTAAAAATGCTCAGGGTTTTGGGTGGAGTTTTAGGGTCTTGGACCAGGTCACCAAACTGAGGAGTTTTGCCAACCCCCAAGAAGCAAAGGAACCCAGGAAAACAAATCAAGGGGTGACATCATTGTGACAGCAGAGTCAAGAATAGGTGACAAAGGTACAGACAAGAATATGGGGAGGGGTGGATTCAGACAAACAAAACAGATACTAGCTCATGAAGCATGCAGTCCTTGTGCCTGTGTGTGCGTGTGTGTGTGTGTATGAGAGAGAGATCGACATCCTTGCACATGTGTGTGTGTGAGAGATCAACATCTTTGCACATGTGTGTGTGTGAGAGAGAGATCAACATCTTTGCACGTGTATGTGTAAGAGAGAAAGAGAGGGACAGACAATAGATTGAGATCCTTGTGCCTGTGTGTGTGTGTGTGTGTGAGAGAGAGAGAGATCGACATCCTTGCACATGTGAATATGTGTGTGTGAGAGATCAACATCCTTGCACATGTGTGTGCGTAAGAGAGAAAAAGAGGGACAGACAATAGATTGAGATCCTTGTGCCTCTGTGTGTGGGGGGGGTGAGAGAGAGAGAGATCCCTGAGCCTGTGTGTGTGAGGGAGAGACAGATGGACAGACATAGATCCTTGCACCTGTGTGTGTGAGACAGACAGACAGATTGAGATCTAACATTTCAAGCTCTCTGCTGTCTTCTGTAGCCTCACCCGTAACACCAGCCCGCTCTTTCACTGTGTGACCATAATGTGCCCCCGGGGCTCTCAGGCTGGGTCAGAAGGTCACACCATGGTTTATGTGTGACTCCCTTTGAACTCATACCAATGTTATTTTAAAAAGAAAAAAGGCTGCCAAGAACCTAGGTAAAGCAATCACAAGCTGGCACAGCAGCCTCCCTTAGACAGAGGAGCAGTCTGTGCGCTGTGGGACAAATGGGCGCCAATCATGTGGAATAATTAATAGGTCTCAGGTGGAGATGACTGCATTTGGTTGAATTCACCCCTTTGTTAGGGTATGAGTGAGACAGAGAAGCAAACAGCTTCTAAACAGCTGAACGGGCAGACCAAGGAACGACATAACCTGCTGGAAATGAGGCTGTGCACACACTGTGCACGGCCCAGCCTTGGGTTTGGGTGGGATCTTTATGATGTGCTTCTAGGTGAATTCAGCAAAATCGAAGTGACATCGCAGGCATAGTTAAAGCCCACAGCAGCTGAACTTCAGGTAACAGATAGAGAAGTTATCCTGACTGGGCTTGTTTTGCTCACTTAGCCCTTTAAAAGAAGGGCTTAAACTGGGCAGTGGTGGCATGCCTTTAATCCCAGCACTTGGAAGTCAGAGGCAGGCAGATTTCTGAGTTTGAGGCCGGCCTGGTCTACAGAGTGAGTTCCAGGACAGCCAGGGCTACACAGAGTAAAAAAAAAAAAAAAAAAAAAAAAAAAGAAGGGCTTAAAAGGAAGGTTTTCAGACACCCCTGCTCTCCCCCCAAAAAAGACCAGGATGAGGCTAGAAAGATCAGCAGATGAAGTACATACACACAAGCGTGATGAGGACCAGAGTTCAGATACACAGCACCAAATGACAGCTGAGCAGGCGGCTGTACCCGGGAACTCACGACAGTGGGTCCCTTGGCCAAGCCCGCTGCCCAGACTAACTGGCCAAATCACCAAGTTCCAGGTTAGGCAAGATATCCTGCCTCAGTAAATAAACTGAACAGTGATTGGGAGAGAGATACTCATTATCAACCTGCACACATGCAGTGCACATATGACCACATACATACCCACACACATGTGAACCATGTTCACATGGATACATGTTCACACATCACACATCAGACACACACATGTATATTTCTTTTGAAAAATCAGAGTATTGTGGAAATTATCAGAAAACTATTATAGCTGGAAAAAGCAGGTTCAGGAAGAGACAGGGTTGGATACGGGAATCAGCCACATTATTCTCTCCACATTGTGGAGAGCGGCTGTTAGGAGGGATACAGGCTTAGGTTAAGGACAGGGGTGATGGAAATGTATGGCCTAGGGACGAGAGACAGATGACATTAGAGATGGCTGAGAGGGTTAAGGGGGAGACGTGGATAGGTGTTTGTCCTGATGGACGAATGTACCATGAACTACAATTATGACAAACTCAAGAATTTGATTCTAGGCTGTTACAGAGATAACCCCACAGTGCTGTCAGGCTACCTGACCTGGAACTCAAACACAAACATTATCCACACGCGGCTGCGGCCCAACTTGAGCAAGCTCTGCTCACCAGTGTGCTCTGGTCTCTTCTTCCCACCCCCAGTGTCCTGACTTCTACCGCTGGTGTGCTATAATGGAGAGTCCATCCCCTTAGGACAGGGACTCTTCCCTGTGTTAAGTCCTGGAAAGTGTAGACCCTAGTACTTGCTCAGTAAAGGCCTGAATGGGACCACCCATCAGTGATGTCATTCTCAGTGCTCACTGGTTAGTGTACCTGCACATTCATGTATTTCCATCTTTTTTTTCTTTTGTTTTCATTTAGTTTTAATATTGTTTGCAATCTTTTCCTCCCTTCTTTTCTCTCTCCCTTCCTCCATATCTGTTGTTAAGAAATAAAAACTGGGGGCTGGTGAGATGGCTCAGCGGGTAAGAGCACTGACTGCTCTTCCGAAGGTCCTGAGTTCAAATCCCAGCAACCACATGGTGGCTTACAACGATCTGTAAATGAGATCTGACGCCCTCTTCTGGTGTGTCTGAACACAGCTACAGTGTACTTACATATAGTAATAAATAAATGATTTTAGAAAAAGAAGAAGAAATAAAAACTGGAAAATTCTGTGCTCATCTAACCTTCCATTTTCCTAGCTCTTGTGTGGCCCCACACACTCTATGTTATATAATAAAAAATCTTTAGCAATATGATATTCTGCTTAGTACTGTATGAAAGAAGTTCTTAGTACTAAGTCTATGAAAGGAAGGTTATTTTATGGAATGTATATGTTCTACCCAGAAAATACCTATTAAGAATACAAAGGATACAAAAGATAATATTGTTGAAAAAAATAAACAAGACTTCCCATCTTGATACCTCCACCCCCAGTGGAAACATTAACAATGAATTTTCTGACATATACAGTGCCCAGTGGATGCCCTATACCTGTGTGCCTATGGGCAGCATTAACTGGAATCAATGAGTTATTCTTTAAACATATTTTGAAAAGGAGACATGAAGTTGAGGGAGGAGAGGAGACTTTGTAAGTTTCCAAGTCCAGAATGAGATGGAGGAGAAGAGCTAGAAATGGGCAAGATCAAAAGAATCTGTGTCGGTGTGTGAGACTCTTAAAGGACAAATACAATAGTCTAAAATCTTTTAACATTCATAATATAGAAAGGAAACTGAAGAGAACTTACAAAGGAATATCAGTGGTTAATTTGAGTAGCAAAATTATAAATAATTCTAATAATTTTGTTACACATCTCTCCGGAAATGTTAAGTAAGAAAATACCATGTTTATTATCAAGTAAACTAGAAATTTTTTTCAAAGATGACCAATTTATGTGAGTGTGTCTGTGTGTGTGTGTGTGTGTGTATATGTGTATATGTGTGTGTATGTGTGTGTGTACTGTGTGTGTGTGTGTGTCTGTGTGTGTCTGTGTGTGTATGTGTGTGTGTCTGTGTGTGTGCATGTGTGTATATGTGTATATGTGTGTGTATGTGTATGTGTGTATTGTGTGTGTCTGTGTGTGTCTGTGTGTGTATGTGTGTGTGTCTGTGTGTGTATGTGTGTATATGTGTGTGTATGTGTGTCTATTGTGTGTGTGCCTGTGTGTGTCTGTGTGTGTGTGTATGTGTGTGTGCATGTGTGTGTATATGTGTATATGTGTGTGTATGTGTGTATTGTGTGTGTGTGTCTGTGTGTGTCTCTGTGTGTGTATGTGTGTGTGTATGTGTGTGTGTATGTGTATATGTGTGTGTATGTGTGTGTGTCTGTGTGTGTGCATGTGTGTGTATATGTGTATATGTGTGTGTCTGTGTGTCTGTGTGTGTGCATGTGTGTGTATATGTGTATATGTGTGTGTCTGTGTGTGTGTATTGTGTGTGTGTATTGTGTGTGTGTGTCTGTGTGTGTATGTGTGTATATGTGTGTATGTGTGTGTGTGTCTGTGTGTGTATATGTGTATATGTGTGTGTCTGTGTGTCTGTGTGTGTGTATGTGTGTGTGTATGTATGTATATGTGTGTGTGTCTGTGTGTGTGCATGTGTGTGTATATGTGTGTGTATGTGTGTGTATGTGTATGTGTGTGTGTATGTATGTGTGTGTATATGTGTGTATGTGTGTGTGTATGTATCTGTGTGTGTGTGTGTGTATATGTGTGTATATGTGTGTGTATGTCTGTGTGTGTCTGTGTGTGTGTATATGTGTGTGTATGTGTGTGTGTGTGTATGTATCTGTGTGTGTGTGTGTGTCTGTGTGCATGTCTCTGGGTTCCACTCTCCACACCAGGGAGAAGGGGGCAGGGCAGCTGATTTGGTCTTACCTGTCCCTTCTCCTTGCTATGCTCTTCATTGAGAACTTGAAATCGATCTGTCCACTTGCTTGCCTGAAGGAGAGTAAAACAAATGATACACCTATAACATAGAAACCCATTCTACACTGGAGCAATGAAGACATTGGGTGCCTATGAAACCCAATAATATAGTAAAATTGCTGGCACTTTGAGAGTGTATGTGGCTGGAATGCCCAAACCCATCTGTCTCTGGTTGTACTGCAGGGCTGGATCAGTAGATTTTTGTATGACACAGTATTTTAGGTCACGAGGTGGGGGCAGGGGTGTCTGTCACACTATGGCTATGGAGGTGTCCTAATTCAGGTACTATTGCTGGATGGAACACTATGGCCAAGGCGAGCTGGGGAGAGACGGGACACTAGCACAGGAAGGCAGGACAGGAACTCAAGCGGGGGACGATGCAGAGGCCATGGAGGGTACTGCTTACTGCCTTATTCCACATTGGCCTGCTCAGCCTGCTTTCTTATAAAACCCAAGGCCACTGGCCCAAGGATGGCCCCACCCACAATGGGCTAGGCCCTTCTGGATCAATCACTAATTACGAAAATGGTCAACGGGTTTGCAAGCATCTGGACCTTATTTTCTCAAGTGAGGCTCCCTCCTCTCCAGTGTCACCCCTGTGTCAAGTTGACAGGAAACTACCCAACACAGGGGAAAATAGCCATGGACAGGATTTAAATGAATGTGTGTGACTGTGTTCCAGTAAGACATTATCTGGGAAAAAAAAAAAAAACCAGGTGCTACTGTGAGACGCTAAGGGGTCAAAGAACTATGGTTGCTGGGTGCCTGGGTTCAAAACAGGCAGTTCGGTGCATAGGAGACACTGTGGTCTGTGGAAGGAAAACGTCAGCTTCTAATCTCCTACTCATGATAGTCACATGGCTGAGCAACCGCTGGCAGCTTGGAAGAGGGTTAAAAAGACACCCTGCACTGTACAGGACAGGGGTGCATGCACATGGCCAGGAGAACTCCTACTGAAGATGTGTCAGTCGGCTTCGACAACACTAGGCTGAAGGGACATCATCACTAAAGTACAGAAGGGTGGGAAACAAGGTCTTGCTATTTGTTAAGAAGTCTGCAAAGTGTGTGTGTGTGGAGGGGAACAGTGTCACTGAAAAACTAGTTGAACAGGACAATGACATGTGCGTCCAAGCAGTACATTTAAGGGAGGCAGGCAAGATGAAGCATTAAAACAAGACAAGCAGGGGCTGGAGAGATGGCTCAGTGGGCAAGAGCACTGACTGCTCTCCTAACAGGTCCTGAGTTCAGTTCCCAGCAACCATGTGGTGGCTAACAACCATCTGTAATAAGATCTGATGTCCTCTTCTGCTGTGCCTAAAGACGGTAACGGTAACTCACATACAAAAATAAATCTAAAAAAAAAAAAAACACAGAGCAAAAATATTTCAAAGGGCCTTTACCATTTAAAAATTTCACAGGTTTACTCTTATTAAAAATTGTGCTACGTTTGCTTTTTAGGTATGTGCGCGCATGCATCTGTGTGTGTGTAAGGTCAAGGACTACCTGTACACACATATGGAGGTCAGAAGACAACCTGTGGGAGTTGGTTCATTCCTTCTACCAGTTGGGTGCCAGGGGGTTGGACCTAGGTCATCACTCTTGGTGGCAAAAACCTTTACCCTGTGAGCTATCTGACTGACTCAAAGGCTTTTATAAAATTCATAGGTTATAATGCCCACAGTTACAACCCCCCGACACCCACAACACAGAGGGATGACTGGATTTGAGGCCTCACAAGGCTATACCACCAACCTATATATTGGCCTTTTTGATTTTTCATTTCTTTCCCTTTAACACTGTGATAAAATACCTTTTATAGAGTGATTATGGAGTCTGACTTCCAAATGAAAACAAAATATATCAAAGATAGCAGTTTGTCAGCGCAGTGCTATATGCAAACTGAATGTAAGTTTAATGCTTCAAGATATGCATCTTTTAAGTGTGATCTACAACTGTGATGGGGAAAACATTGAATAATAATATGAATTGACTAGTTCAGAGTGACATCTATGAGTCAAAAAAAAAAAAAAAAAAAAAAAAAAGAAACAGAACAAAAACATTTGCTGGGAACGAACTCATTAAGTGAAAAAGCAAGGCCACGGAGACCTGGCTCTGTGGTTGAGAGTTCTTACTGGTCCTGCAGAAGACCTGGGATCGGCATCCACACCATAGCTCAAAACCACTTGCAGTTCTAGTTCCGCGGGACCCAGTGCCCTCTTTTTGGCCTGTACGAGCGCTGCACATATGCCGACATATGCCGTGCACATAAGCTCGTGGAGGCACACACACATAATTAAATACATCTTACATGCTGTGGCTGTGGTCATCACGCATGCTGTACCTGGCTGTCGAGGAGCTGCAGCATGCTCTGAAAGTCCTGGGGACAGGGCAGATGGTCTTCTCTCGGCCCGCTAGTGTCTCTTAAGGTGCCTATGTTGGACTTGATCTGGAAGTTAGACTTCTGTATTTCTAACAGCTGCTACGGATGAAAAGATGACCAATAGAAACGTCAGGCATTCAGTTAAATGCAGAGTGAAAAAGCTGGGATCTCAGAGCCGCGTTCAGCTCTCCCTGTCCCTCCAGACACTCTTTGCCTGTCTCCTCCATTTTGTTCTTCTTCTACCCCTCTCTGATCTCTGATATCTCCACCAGAATATGGAAAAAATGGGAAGGAGTCTGATGTTTTTAAAATGGAATATTACTGGGAGCTAGGGCAAACCAGTGTCCACCGGGGCGTCAGAGGACAACCGTAGTCTGATCTCACTTTCTGCCTTTCTGTGGACTTCAGGGACCGAGAGGGGACTGAAGCTAGCTTCTACACAGCTGCTTTACTTGCTCGCCACCTCTCTGCCCCCCAAGTCAACTTCTGGCCTTTGAGGATGGGTCTTTACATTTTTGACAGAAACATAACATCTGTGAAGGGCACTGGGTATATCTGTCTGTCTCTTTCTGTTTATTTTAAAGGCAGATATTGCTGCGTTGGCCAAACTGGACTTGAACTCTGGCTGACCCCGCCTCAGCCTCCTGAGTGCTAGACTGCAGTGCTGGATCACCACGCCTGTGACAGTTCTGGGAACTTAAGATATTGCAATAGAAGGCAAACACTGTCCAGAGCCATACCAATAAACCCCACGAGGGCTCTAAATGTTTTAAGTTCCCCAAAGTTAACTATGGGGGAAAAAAATCTCAGACACCAGCAGGCAATAAAGTTAACATCAAGAACATTGTACTACTGCTTCGTCATATGTCCCTGCAGCCACTCAAAGTGGGAAGAGGGGCTTTTCAGTCCAGAAGCTTCCTTCTACATACACCACAGCTCCCAGGCGGAAAGACCAAAAGGAAAGCCTTAGACCACGGACACCATGTGGGACCTTGGCACGATCTCCAAGATCCACCCACACAAACTCTGACTAATCAGGATACCCTGACACTAGTCAGATAAACCCCGATGATGGGGCTTTCCATCAAACAACCCGCACTTCAGATCTTTAGGTTCCACAACAAGGCTGACAAACCGTCGCCGACCACAGAAAAGCCTAAGGAGACGGAATGACCCACTGTAAAATGGCGTCTTGGACGAGATCCTGAGCAGGAAAGGAAAACAAAAGTTTTGCTCTGAAACTCGTCCACCCCTAGAGGGAGCCCAAGGATTGACCTCAGTTCCCTCCTACTTTTCTCTTCAGGAGTTGTCTAATCAAAAGGAACTGGGTCAGCAGGCACAGAGGATGAGGATGAGGCGTGCTCTAGCACGCGTGTCCGTGGACCACATCTGTTCCCACATGGCGCAGGGCCCACTGCCGTTTCCTGCTTACTTTAGAGACCCCGAGCCCCCTCAAAGGACAGGTGTGGACCGAGGAGAGGGTTAGCAAGTAATTCTTCCTTTCTCTTCTCCTCCCACCTCGGCGATCTGTACCAGCCTTTCCGTCCACTACTTGGAACATTCTAGAACTCGTTCGAGGGTTTGTGGTTTAAGGTTATTTAGACCTGACCGCGTAAGGAAGTTTCTTCGGGAGTGAAACAGATGCCCCTATGGGGTTGTTCTGTGCTAGAGTCGGCCGACAGACCGCCCACTCATAACAAAACAGTCTCTCTTACCCCGCTCTTCCTCCTCTGTGCCTTGTGCTCCCTGGGATGCCTGGGGAGGAGGGGCGGTGTGTATCCAGCACCTAAAAGACCTGACCCCTGGCTATGGTGCAATGAGATGTGAGGCCAACACCCATCTCAAAGCCAGCAATCCTATGAAAACATCTAGGTTGCATACTTACATATTCTAATGCTGAATTCTTAGAAGTTAACTCTTTAAATTCCCTCATAAACATCTCCTTGACCTTCTCCATCTCCTCGAGTAACTTCTCCTTCTCCTCCTCTTTCCATCTGTCGAACAGCTTCAGAAAGTCTTCCTCTTTTGTTTTCTGCATTTCATAGTCCTGAAATTGTTTTAATATTATATCACTAGGGGATCTGGATATAACACATATGCAAATTTTAGAAACATAAAACATAGCTTCACCCCAAATCTGTTAGTATTTCTTCTTTGACTTAGACCTGTAATAACTCTCCAAAGCCACTGGCCTCTACACTAGGATGCTTCCACATCCAAGCACAGGTGGAGAACAGGCCACTGCCCCCTACACTAGGATGCCTCCATATCAAATGGGGACCAGGCCAGTGGCCCCTACACTAGGATGCTTCCACATCCAAGCACAGGTGGAGAACAGGCCACTGGCCCCTACACTAGGATGCTTCCACATCCAAGCACAGGTGGAGAACAGGCCACTGGCCCCTACACTAGGATGCTTCCATATCAAAGCACAGGTGGAGAACAGGCCAGTGGCCCTACACTAGGATGCCTCCATATCAAATGGGGACCAGGCCAGTGGCCCCTACACTAGGATGCTTCCATATCAAAGCACAGGTGGAGAATAGGCCACTGGCCTCTACACTAGGATGCTTCCATATCAAAGCACAGATGGAGAACAGGCCACTGGCCTCTACACTAGGATGCTTCCATATCCAAGCACAGATGGAGAACAGGCAGATGGCTCAGAGGGTAAAGGACGCATACCCACATACCCATACTCAATAAATAAATGCAAATAAATTAAAAAAAAAACCCACATTTGGAGTCTGGAGCCACGACTCAGTGGTTAACAGCACTTGCTGTATAACCATGAGCACCATGTCAAATCTCTGACACCAATGTATACACCCAGAATGGCCCCACACAAGCTTACAACCCTTTGCTGTGCAAGTCACAAACAGGACTGCTGAGGTCTGAGGGCATCCGGCCTCGTCCAGGTTCAGTGAGAGATATTGTCTCAAAGGAATAAGGCCTCTGACCTATAGGAGTATGCATATGTGTAATACATATGCTCAATACACACATACATCATATACAGACGACACACACATATACACTGACACACATGCACACACGGACACACACACACACACACACACTGACATACACACACTGATACAGACATACACACTGACACACACACACTGACACAAGACATACATACTGATACACACACTGACACACACACACTGACACACCACACTGACACACACACTGACACAGACACACACTGACACATACACAGACACACATGTGCACATGCACACACACTGACACACACACTGGCATAGACATACACACTGACACACACACACTGACACAGACACACACACAGACACACATGTGCACATGCACACACACTGACACATGCACTGACACACACACACTGACACAGACACACACACACTGACACATACACAGACACGTGCACGTGCACACACACTGACACATATGCACACTGACACACACACCATGAATTCAGCATCCCTCTCTCCCTGTGTCTTTTAAAGTACTTGTCATTGCATCATCTGAAGGACGGAGCGCTGTGCCCTACCTTAGAGAAACGGACTGCATGAGAGTGCTGGGCAGACTCCAGCTGAGACCTGGTGAGCTGCAGCTGTTCCTTCAACATGTCGATCTCCTTCTGGAGCCTGTCGGTCTGGGCCTTTGTATTATACTCTGTTGCAAGGGAAGATCTAGTTAGAGTACGATTTCTTATGAACTCGCCTGTAAACTTACGGGGCCCAGTTCTATGGCTAAGACAAAGGAAAATGCTCTCTCTCCCTTGGGACTGCCACGAGCCCAGTCCTATTCTTCACTGTTGATCTGGAGCCCTTCGTGTGACCAGACACTTCATTAGTTTCAGTAGCTTCTTTCCTCCACTCGCTGTACTAAGGTTGATTATTCAACAGGGTCACCATGAGAGCCTTGTTCAGGGAGTGAGCCCTGTGGTTCTGACCCATGGGTGCTCGGGACTTTTTCAGAGATGTCTGTCTCACTCAAAGCAGAGAAGCAAGGGCTTCCCCTACAGGTAGCACAACACTGAAACGATATAGTCGCCATGGTTTGCGCTCCCACCCAAGATCCCCGAAGTCCCCTATCAGCGATCATGGAGAGGGCCGGGGATTCGAGACGCAAGCTTAGGCAGTCATTTGTCAATTGGGGCTCGAGCGAAGAACTGAAAGGAGGTGGTGAAAGGAAAGATACTTATGTACATGTACTTACACGAGGATGTACGCATGACTGAATGGTATACATGTGCTGTGAGTGTAGACATGAAAGGGATGGGAACCAAAGCAGAAAGTCAGAATCTCAAAGATGACCTGAAGAAACAATACTCGTTTCAGAGTCTGAAGCACTCTCTGACACGAGTATGAGGTAGGATAAGGTACTGAAACAGAGAGATCGAGATCAGTTTCACGAAGAATGGCGGGCCGCTTGCAAACAGCTCAACATTTCCATGTTTCCAATATACTGCCTTACTCATATCCGTGGTCCACAGTTTACAATGAAACTCTCTGCCATCTGTTTGCTTCTACTACAAAACATTGTGGGCAGGAATACAAACAGACTGGCCCCCAACTGAAGAGAATCAGTGCAACTGTCGAAAACACTTCTGTAGGTTATGGTGGCACAAAGCCTGCTCGGGGAGGGAGACGCTACAGTCTTTGAGAAGACTGGAACGGTGGCAAGACCAACGCCTTGGGTAAACCACAGAGCACTCTCCCATTTCTGGGTCTTTCTTTCTACCTCTACCTTGTGGTTATTTCCTACCAGCACCCAAACACGCAACCTCCCACATAAAACAAAAATGTCTCTTGTCTCTCCATTTCAACTGAAGTGATGAGTCAGGTCTCTAACATACATAGCCATGTTTGTTAAGAGCCCTTCCTCACTGGCTCCCAACTCAGCTCCCTCGGACTGACGAGCTGTCTTATCAGTCCCTTGAAGTTGCGATGTCAGGTTCACTACTGTGCAGCAATGGGACGCTCCCCATCGCATCCCATTTGCCGCTCGACCATCGGGTACACTTGTCCACTGCTGCCATTTTGGAGCCCTTTCCCCTGCAGTTCAAGACAACAACACCTACCTAGGTCACCCTCACTGCCACTCTCATTGTCCTTCTTGAGGAATAAGGTTGTGTATGTGTGTGTGTGTGTGTAGGGGGGTAGTATTGGCCTTGGGTCTTCTGATCTATAACTACATGACTTCAGCCAGCCCAGTCCTCCAGTGACTTCCAGATCCTTCTATCCATCTATCCATCTATCCATCTATCCATCCATCCATCCATCCATCCATCCATCCATCTATCTATCTATCTATCTATCTATCTATCTATCTATCTATCTATCTATCTATCTATCTATCTCTATCTATCCTGGGCCTCCATTTTCAAACACCAACCATACATGACTCGCAGATGTAAATGTGTGTGTGACTAATGCAAACACTCCTGTCTCCTTCCATTTTTAAACTCCCTAACTCTCTACCACACAAGTTATTCATCTAAACATGAGTAGGTCCTCATAGGTCTCTGACTTTGACCCCAGGTCACAGCTCTGTAGGCTCTGTGCCAACATGTGCTCTTTTTATCCCCCTCTGCCCTGGAGCCACCTGGTCCAGGCTTCTCCCTTTTCTCACTTGGATGTCTATGCACTGCTGTATTCTGCCAGCTTCTGCTATTGCTGTTGCTGGCTACACCTTTATCTCCATCTCTACCTTCCTCTATCATCTACAGCCAGAATGTTCTCTTTAGGGTGCTAATTACATCATCATTATCCTCTACAAAAAAAGTCACCTCCTGGCTTGCCGCCCTACTGATATGACACCCACCGGCCAGGGCCTTCATCGGCTCTTGAGATCGGTTGCCCAAGCCTTCGGTGTTTCACACACCTATGCCTTACCCCACTCCTCCAGTCTCCTTGCACACATCCCAGCCTCTCCTCCTGCCCTCAGTACTGTAGCTCGTGTACTCTGGTCCTTCATTCTCATCAGAATGTGGCTCTACCACAGAAAATATTCTTTATAGGACTTCACAGGCTTCTTTATAGGGCTTCTTCATAGGACTTCACGCTGGTTAGACATGGCCTCCTCAGAGAGCATCAAAGACTACCTGAGAGGATTCTCTGTTTGTCCTGTCTTTGCATTTGGCACTTGGAAAACATCACACTGGGTTTAAGTGTCTCTTTAGACCTCCATTAGAATGCAAGATCGAAGCTGGAAGACTCCAGTTCGCTCTTGGCTGTGTGGTAGGTAGGGCACCGTGAACGCACCTAAGGGGCTCAACATTTACTCCCAGCCTGTGAGACTTTCTTTCCTGAGGATTGAGGGATGCCCTGGGCCACATCTCGTCGAGAACGGGTGAGGGGACAGAAGGAATAAACTCTGAGCACAGAGTTCATGCTTACCAAGGTGAGAGTCTTCAGTGTGGCGACGCTGGATGTGGCTCTGTAGGAAGGCTTGGTTCATAAAGGCCTTGTCACAGAAATGGCACTGGAAAGAAAGCAGCGGATTCAAATGTCTGCAGTTAGTTTCCCTACCTGCTTGCCGTTAAAGTTCCTAAAAGATACAGGATGTTGACAATGATAGTAACTCAAAGGGCAAATGTAATGTTAAGAATGCCCTTTCCAGGGCTGGCAAGATGGCTCAGCGGGTAAGAGCACTGACTGCTCTTCCGAAGGTCCTGAGTTCAAATCCCAGCAAGCACATGGTGGCTCACAACCATTCGTAATGACATCTGACGCCCTCTTCTGGTGCGTCTGAACACAGCTACAGTGAATTACGCCGGAGCAAGCAAATATGGATGGAGAAAAACTATTTTTTTAAAATTAAGAGTATGACCTTTGGGAGTTGCTCACACTCCAGGGCATAGTCCCTCACCGATCTATTGTTTATCTTTTTTTACATCTTAAACTTCCCCCAAAGTAGAGGACGGAAAAAGCAAACACGAGCATGCATCACATCTTGGAGGTGGGGTCTGTGTCAGCTGCACTGTTCTACACATTCTCTCTAGGTCAGCAGTGCTCAGTCCATCTCTCTAGGTCAGCAGTGCTCAGTCCATGTCTCTAGGTTAGCAATGCTCAGTCCATCTCTCTAGGTTAGCAGTACTCAGCCCATGTCTCTAGGTCAGCAGTACTCATTCCATGTCTCTAGGTTAGCAGTACTCATTCCATGTCTCTAGGTCAGCAGTGCTCAGTCCATGTCTCTAGGTTAGCAGTGCTCAGCCCATGTCTCTAGGTCAGCAGTACTCATTCCATGTCTCTAGGTCAGCAGTGCTCAGTCCATGTCTCTAGGTTAGCAGTGCTCAGTCCATGTCTCTA
>NW_022196915.1:103779590-103791763 GCF_008632895.1 Mastomys coucha
TGCTCAGTCCATGTCTCTAGGTCAGCAGTGCTCAGTCCATGTCTCTAGGTTAGCAGTGCTCAGTCCATCTCTCTAGGTTAGCAATGCTCAGTCCATCTCTCTAGGTCAGCAGTACTCAGTCCATCTCTCTAGGTCAGCAGTGCTCAGTGCTCAGTCCATGTCTCTAGGTTAGCAGTGCTCAGCCCATTGTTCTTATTAGTCTTCCTTTTAAAATCTTCTATATATGGAGATTCAGCATACAGTTATTTTGATTTTTTTCTGTATATTGTAAATTTTATATAATAAAATACTGAGGAGAAAATAACAATGTACATTGCCATTGTGACCCCCGTACACATTCTGACTGCATAAAACATGCCACACTCAGGTCCCAACACTCAGGGAAAAGGGCCTTCATGAGGCAGGCACCCTTACAGGTTTCCTTTTTCACTACATAATTCCTGTGATTTCTAGAAGCAAAGGAAATGGAGACAAAGAGAAGGAATAGAGAAATGGTATTGGGATGTCTGAAGGTGACCATGATCACATGGTCTGCTCAATCTCTTTGCAGAGAGTCCAAGGCCTCTGGAATTGAGAGAGGTGAAGAAAACCTAAAATGCTGGCAGTCACGTGACTTCTGCCATCTCACAGTCAGTCAGCTCTGGGGCTTGTTTTGTATGGGCCTCAGTCTCAGGGTTTGGCTACAAGAACTAGCTATATGCTAAGCACGGCCACACACAACTCACTCACAATGGCTGTGAGGTAGCTATGATACCGTCCCCATTCTGCAGAGTAGAGACCTGTGTACACACGGTTATTTGTTAAGGTCTAGCAGTTGAGTAGAGATGGGATTTGAACCCACTCTGCCTAGAGAGCGTCTGTCTTACTGTTTTCTCTGGGAGCAGAAGCATGTGACCTGATTCTTCAGCATGCCCACACCTTTCAGTTTATAGCATAGTTATCAGACTGCCAGAAAAGAGAGGCCACAGGATGGAATGTGTCCATCAGTCAATAAATGATTCACATCTTCTTCTGTCTAAGTCCTAACAGCATCCTTCTAAGTCAAGGGACTTCTTGTACTCTGAAAATGCACACTGCCCCTCAACAAATTATCTTAGACTGAAGGTGTGGAAGAGTTTGAGAGAAAGAGAGAAGGGAAGGGAGGGAACAGGAGAGAGAGAGTGAGAGCAAGAGAGAGAGAGAGAGAGAGGGAGGGAGGGAGGGAGAGAGGGAAGGAAGGAAGGAGGGAGAAGGAGAAGGAGAGGGAGGGAGAGGGAGAGGGAGAGAGAGAGAGAGAGAGAAAGAGAGACAGAGAGAGAGAGAGAGAGAGAGAGAGAGAGGGAGAGAGATCTCAATCCATCAGGCACCGAGTTTCCTTTTGCAGCCCTTGGACAGACAGACTCATTGCAGCCCTTGGACAAACAGACTCATTTAACTCACATTTTCCTACAGAATCTAATTCTGTTGACATCCCGAAGCGCAGCATCAGAAAGGTGTGGCCGTTCCCTACCAATGGGAGTTCCTCATTCCACACCTCTGGAATCAGAATCCCCAGACATCATAATCTCCCAGCAGGCAATGGAAGGCCATGAGGAATGCTTGGCCATTAGAACACATCTCCAATTTAAAAGAAACTGAGAAGTGCGTGCGTGTGTGTGTGTGTGTGTGTGTGTGTACAGTCATTACAACACATCTCCAATTAAAAAATGTAAATATGTGGATGTATGTGGATATGTGTGTATATGTATGTGTGTGTCTACATGTATGTACATGCGTGCATGTGAGTGTATGCTGGAAAGTTGGTTCAGTGGTTAAGAGCACTGGCTGCTCTTACAGAGGACCGGAGTTCGATGGCCAGTTATAACATGGCAACTCACAACTGTCTATCACCCAATCCCAGGGACTCTGGCCTCCTTCTTCTGCCTCTGCCTGTATTGTGTGCATGCGGTACATGGACATATATGTACACAGAAGACTCACACACATAAAATCAAAATAAGTAAGTTTTTAAAATATACACATACGAGAAAGTTTATAACACGGCAGGTTTCCATGGGACTTTCCCAAACATCCTTGGTGTTCTCTTCCTTCGCTTCTGCTCTGCTCTGCCCTGCCCCTCCCCCACTTACACGCTCCCCCTTCCCCCGACATCATACTGTCCGTCCTCCTCCCTGATGCACTTTCTTATCCTCTCCTAACGGTTCCTCTTTCTCGTCTCTTGGCTGCTACAGGGACTCTGTGATAAAAGTACAGATCTAAAGATTCAAAGCTAGGGTTGACATATGAGAAAGTACATGTGTTTATTTTCTGGGTCTGGATTACTAAAACTATAAAAAATACATTAAATTATAATGGAAATTAACAAAATTATACTGATCAGTTTACATACAAGGTTCATAATTTCATTTTTCTTTATAGGTAGGTAAAATTCCCTTAGGTACACGGAGCACAGTCTTATCATCCATCCTACCACTGATATTTATCTAGTTTCCCTATGCAGAAGTATAATGTTCCTCCAGAAAGCCTGAGGTTATCCAACAAAACCCCAGTGGCAGGTGTGGGGACACACTACAGAGTTGCCGGGGATCCCCGAAACCCTCAAAACAACACAGTATGTTTCGTTACCTACTCGGTTACCTACTAGAACATGACGGGAAGACCCACACTTTGAGAATGGAGCGTGGGTCACTCATGCTGGCACTAATCTGGAAGTCTCTTCCCTGCTGGCTGGTTTTCATGGTGCCTTAAGGTGCTGTGAAGGCTGCTGAGGGAGAAAAGGCTTCAACAGTTATACCCAGCTGTGAATCCTGCAAACCATAATAGCAATCACCTTGGAAAGATATGCCAATTAGTGCCACAGTGCCACGAAAGTTATGATGTAACCAACAGCTGGGGAGGTGTCACGGACAAGAAAGATAGCTCAGAAGAGCCAGGTATCAGGAACTTTCCTTAGAAAGTTCATCAGGCCAGCGGTACAGTGCAGTGTGCCCAGAACAGTAGGCTGCACTGTAGGGAACCCAGTCTGGGGTGGGAGTAGGGGAACAGGAAAGTATGCCCCCTGCCTTCCTGTTCTGGCCATCTTGTGGCGGATTCGACCTAGCGGGTAAGGATGGCTAACCGCAGATGCCCTAAGCTCTTGGCCTGCCCAGACCTTGGGCCTGCGCCGGTCCTTACTGGGTATGCGGAAGCCACTGAGATCCTGCACTAGCTCAGCACTTACAGCACAGGGACAGTCAGGTTTTCTTCCGTGGTGTAGTTTGTCCCTGTTCCAGTAGAGGGCTACCTACACGTGGGACAGAGCCCTGGGTTGAATTGTTCTTCTGGCAGTAGGTTGATTAATGGGTCTTAATTAATTAATTAATTAAAACTCGTGACTGTATCTTAACCCCAAATTACTAACCAAAATCAAGTATCTTTCGTAGACCGTTTTAGCAGCCAAGTGTAACCTGGAGTCTCAACACTTGCTGTGTGTTCTCCATTCTCAGGTGTAGTCTTTGAACACCTGAATCACCCCATGCACCCCCTCCACGGCCTCGGCCTTCTTCACCTCCACTCCTCAGTGGAAGTAGTCCGAGGGTTCACAAGAGACTGTAGGAAGCCAGTAACAAGGAAAGCTGAATCCACGCCTCCACGGGGTCCTCACGCGGGCTACCTGTTCTGTCTCATGGACTCCTCACGCTAACAGGCTGTTGCTGCTAATACCCTGGTTGCAGGAAGGACAGTGTGCTTAGAAATGAAACATTACTGCAACACTGACACCGCATCACATTCAGACCTACGCAGTCTAACTGTGAAACTAACAAAGGTGCGTCATTTCACAGGGGGCAGAGCACCTGTCCACCTAAGTAGAAAACGATGATGCAGTCACGTCTGTCCCACACGAACCCACACCAGCCTCACCACAGGCAGCGCTGGCATTCAGAGCGACCACCTGTGCTAAGGGTTGATGGGAACCATTGGTTTGATCAAGTCCTTACCTTTACATATTCACACAGAGATCATATGTCAGCTTTGTTAGAGAGCTTTCAGCCACACTCATAGTTCACATGTGAAAATCTTTACTAACAATTTTTTCTATGGTGACTGAAAGAATGGGAGATAATTTTTTGCAAAGTGTGTTAATATTTCACTAGATTACAACCCAACCTAGAGAACAATACACTTCTTTTAAATGTTAAAGACAGAACTGATTCTATTTATTGTATCAAAAAAAAAAAAAAGTAACTTTAGCACTCTCTATAGGTATGTAAACTCCAAGCTCCAGTGGAGCAGCCACTGAGGAATCTGGGTATGCTCTGAGAGAGTGCCTCCTGGGGTCTGCCCAAGACCAACCGGGCCTAGGATTTCCCTGCTGCTCCACGCTGCAACACACTTCTTTCAGAGTTCCTGGGACTTGTCTTATGCACCAAGAACTGGACCACTTCTCTGCCCCGCATCCACTTCTGCAACCTTGAAACCTGCATAGGCTCCCACGTTCCCAAGAACGCTTGAAGCCATTTAAAGAGCACTTACCCCAAATGCGTAAGAGCAACTCTGTCAACCTGATGTTTACTATCTTTTCAATCAAAGTTTGTCCTTCCTTTAGCTGCCCACAGTTTGAGCCTCCTCATCTAAAATCCAAAATGCTCCAAAGCGTAGACATCACCCCCCAAGCATAAAACTCCACACCAACTCCAAGGGCTGGGGCTTAGTTTGAATCTCACAGCTAAGAGGCATTTGCTGCTCTTGCAGAAGCCCTAGTTAGAGTCTCAGCATCCAGACGAAGGTGCTCACAACACTCCTAACGCCAGCTCCAGGAGAGCTGACACTCTCTGGCCTCCTCAGGCACCTGCACATGCTCATGCAGACACATGCAAACACACATAAACACAAATATTTGGATTTGAGTCCCAGCCCCAATACCTCGTAAGACAAATGCTAATATTGCAAATTTCAAAACATTTCTGATCCTTTCTCGATCTGTATATTGATTTCAAAATTGCAATATTTATACTGGGCTCAATGTCTAATTCATAACAGATGGAGATTTTGATTTGAATATAAAAGTGCTCAAATGCTATTGTTAGTATTCTTGTCCTTGGGAACTGCACATATTGAAAACTTCAGGAGCCTAACTCACTGTGAGATGATTCCTATGCAAGAACCAAACACGGATAGAGGAGACTCAGAAGTGTGCCAAATGCAGGTAAGATGGGGTCCATTAAGGTTCTATTTTGGCACTTTTCTGTCACTTGGAAAACGATTCAATTTAAGGGGGGGCTCACATATTGAATCATATCCAGGTCTTTAGGGGGCTAACTTCACTAGCAATGTGTACACAATTGGGGGCTCACATATTGAATCATATCCAGGTCTTTGGGGGGCTAACTTCACTAGCAATGTGTACACAATTGGATCGTTCACAGTATCTATAAAGAAGAATCTTGTAAAGAAGAAACAGGCTCAAGAGCCAACATTTGAGTAACTCCATAAGCCCTGCAGACAATATTAGATATTTAATTATTAATTCCTTGGTGGCTGCAGAAGGTGATGAAATATTTTTGCTGTAGATTAAAGTGACTGCTTTGGCCTTAATCTGTTTTCTCTGAGAGGGGAAAAAAAAATCTCTGTGCAGAATCTCTGTGCAGGTCCCTAAAGGGAAGTGGCCCGGCACAGTGTCCCACCTGGTAATAGCTGGTCTTGGCCTCTATCATCAGCTGCTGTGTGGACAGCATCTTCTTCCTGCGTTTACACTCCTCCTTAAGCAGCTTGATCTCGCTAGCCTGCTTGGTGAGCAGCTGCTTGCTCTGCTCATAGTCGATCAGGCTCAGGCGCAGCCTCTCCTCCACCAGGTTTAGCTGCGAGGTGAGGAACTCCTGCGAGTGCATCAAGTATTCGATGGTGAGCTGCGCCAGGCGGATCAGCTTCAGCAGCACTGGGTCTACCCCCGACTGGCAGTGCGGGCACTTCTCGTCCTCCAGCTTGCAGAAGGTGATGTTCATGATGTTCTCCTGCAGTGTCAGGACGTCCACGGCGCCGGCAACCTTGTCCACATCGATGGCGCTCAGCCGCCTCCAGTCCACGCTCTCCAGTCGCGGCCGGAACTGGAAGAAGGGCAGGGGGCCCGAGGCCGCGCTGGGAGGGACAAAGGCCATGGGGGCCGCGCCTGCGGCAGAGGCGTCGGGCCCCTCGGGGCTGTTGGCCAGAGGGTAGTAGACGTGCTTCTGGAAGGGCTGCGGAGGAAGAGACAGCGCGGCGGGAGGCGGGGGATGGAGAGGCGAGAGTCTAAGCGAACCCCGACCGTCCCTGCCCTGCATCCCGGGACAGACACACCTCCGGCCGCGTGCAACTTACCATGCTTGCAAGCCAGTCCGCCGGCTAGGCTTGCCCTGGAGGGGCGGAGCAACGTCCTCTCCTGGGCCCTGGCAGCCTCCCGGCCGCCGCCGCCACTCCCCACGTGAGCCTAAGATGGCCCAGACCCCCGCTGCGGTGGCGGCGGCGGCCTAAGATCTGGGCGTCCAGGACGTTGCTATGGCAGCGCCCTGCCCCGATCTGGAGTACAGGGCGTGTCCGCCCACGCGCGTTCAGCATGCGCCCGGGGACCTGCGGGACCAGAAAGACAGAGAAGACCTCTTGGACCAGCAGGAGACGTCACAGGACTCATCCACCTGCGGTGGGCATCTCTTGAGGGCCACCTTCCCTGACACCACACTCCCTGGTTTCAAGAGAGGGCCCAGGGAGCCCCTAAAACATGCGTGGGGTCACGTCTCCAGAATCTTCAGTCCTAGCTATATGGTCTTCTGGCTATCCATCCCTATGTTAGCGTTAGGTTCTGAGATTAGAAATACACATTTGTCTTTATCCTTTTCACACCTTTGGGAAACCTGGAGCAATAAAATATGAAGTTAAGTGAGGGCCTAAGGGCGAGAGGAAAATTTGGGGCGGGGCGTTCTGCATTTTGACTATGGTATTAATTATGCGGACGTATACATTGGCGTTTGCCAATTTTAATGGAATTGTATTTTTAAAATTAAGGGGGTGTTTGTGCATTACTCCACAGTAAGGTTACACTTGTTCACCCATCAGCCTTTCTAAATGCCTTACTTCCAACGTACTTTTAAAAGGTCTTGCTCTCCCTCTGTGGGCTGGAAGCTCAGCGTTGACAACTTGTTAAAACTCAAACCAGACAACTCACCCAGTATATCCAATAGCTTGCCATTCCATTTTTGAGATTTAAAAAAAAGTCATTCAACATATCTTTAAAAAGGTGAAGTTAAACTGGATGGGAACTTCAACCTTCAGCTTTGTATCAAGATTCCCCGGACTACAGTATTTACCTTACAAATCTGCGTTGGTGCTGCATTCTTTAGAAAGTTCTAGCAGCGATGTGCAGACACCACACCCCTCATTGTAGGGGTCTTCTGGAGGTTGCCTCTGGTTATCGCCCGGGTCAAGGAGCTGAGGAAAAGCCAGGCAGTCCTCAATCCACCAGGGAGGCCCTGCTTGGACCAATCATCAGGAAATTTTTTTTCTTTCCTAACAACCAAATACGTGAACAGAAGAAAGGAAGATACAATTCACAGTAACTATCTGCAAGTAAATTGTAACCAACTATTTTTAGCACTTTCCATATTAATATAAATAAATCCACACAAAAAGTGTCCAGGAAATAAAACATACACTTCATATAAGCTACGCATTCACAAGCTTCTGAGGCAATAAGGAAAACACATTTTACTGCAACCGAGCATAGAAGCCCTAAGAATACAGACCATTTTAAACATTGGTTCTTCCATAGACTTGATGCCTAGCTTACCCTGGCCCTCAGTTTCCGCATCTGTTGTAGCACTGGGTTACAGACCTGGCAGGTTTGTGGATTCTGGGCTCCATCCACTGGGCTGGCAGCATCAGCGGGAACAGGAGAGATATGTTGCTCACCTCCGTATTTCCAGCACCTAGTGCAGAAAGGGAAGGGCGTTCAGAATGTGCTTGGTTAATAAAAAACGGGCCTAGTGACTTAGGTGCTCAGTAAAGCAGATAATGGCTCCAGGCCCATACCCTCCTATTTTCTTTGCCTTTTCCTTGTTAAAGGGGTGAACCTTTGCTCTGTTCAAAGGCTCACTAGCTGAACGTGAGAGAGGCTCCCGCGCTTCCGCTGCATACCCAGTAAGAACCAGCGCAGGCCCAAGGTCTTGGCAGTCCAAGAGCTTAGGGCATCTGCGGTTAGCCATCCTTACCCCCTAGGTCGAATCCGCCACAAGATGGCCGGAACAGGAAGGCAGGGGGCATACTTTCCTGTTCCCCTACTCCCACCCCAGACTGGGTTCCCTACAGTGCAGCATACTGTTCTGGGCACACTGCACTGTACAGCTGGCCTGATGAACCCGAAGAGACAAAGGCTCGTGGAGCCGGGTCCTACAAGGCAAAAGATGGTTGAGGGGAGCTGCAGATCTGCAGCCTTGCTGATCTCAGCAGACAGAATAGGGAAGAAGGCCCCACTTCGCCAACAGATACGCGAGATGCTCTGTGTGGCTGAAGTCTGACCGACGCCTGGAGCATCCGAGACCTCGGCTCACCCCAGCTGCGCGCTCCTGGGCGAATGCAGGACGCTGCAAGGCACGGGGAATCACGGGGGATCCAGATCCCGGGATTGCTGCTGGCGCAGAGGCGGGGCTGGCGGAGGCCGAGGAGCAACTGAGCAGCGAGAGGCAGGCGGGCTCCTTCTTCCAGGGTACACGATAAAGCGTGTCTGGTCCGGGCAAGTTGTGGCGAGGCGGGTAGCCCGGCGTCGCTCCTTGTCCTCCCAGGCTCCAGGCCTTGGGTGGCTAAGGCTGCCCCACCCCCCTCCCGCCCCCTCCCCTCTACGGTCTTCTGGTGGCCTCTTCTCTCCGCTACCAGGCTCCTCTGGCAGCTGGGCGGGACTGCCCGCGCCTAGACCGCAGCACTAAAAAAACCCGCTCCTCCAATCCCGAGGCTGCTGCAGACACGTGATGCTACGCTGCGCTCTGTTGCTGGCTCTGGGTGCTAGCCCCGGGAAGACTTTTTCAAAAAGAACACAGATTCACTTCTAAGGGATAGTAATCCTCTCTTTCAGCTCGCTGATTCCTCGGAAGGGCTGGTGTGATTTGTCTTCTCAGAGGAGATGCATTTTAACTGCAGACATATCTGCAGATAAAAGAGAGCTTCAAGCGCTGCATGCGGATGTGCTCTAGAGCTAAGAAAAGTGAGAACACCTCTTTTCACCTCAAGTTGGAATTATGATCCTGCTGGAGAGCAAGGATCCCCGTATGCTCCATAGTGCCTCTCATAAAAACACCAGATCTAAAGGGATGATATTCATTCACGACGAGTGTTGGATTACGAAACTAACAAGATGACGGAGCAGAGGACGGCATGAAGTAGGTTTTTAACACACTTGGTGGAATTCCATATTCTACCTTCAGGCTGACTGATTCCACGACAGGCTTCACATTGGCAGTTTAGGCCTAAATCTGTTTCCAAGAACTGGGCGATTCCAGGCAAGCCCAGGCTGCCCGGCCATTTAGTCTGAGGCAAGGAGAATGGGTCAGCAGCAGTTTCCAGACTTCCTCCACCACATCCTCAGCAGCAGTTTCCAGGCCTCCCCAGCAAGTTTCCAGCGCCCACACCCCAGGAATGGAATGTTCCTAGAGATGGACCCAACAGATTAACATAAAAGTCACCTCCCCCAGAATCCCCTAATGTGCTTCAAATCAGGCCTGCGAGCTTACCTGGTTGTCTCCCTATCTTGTTAATGGGAGACCCCAGCATTCTGGACTTCTGCAGAATAGCACTCTCTGAGTTTATATATACTATTTGAGTCCAGGGTATCATTCTTCAGTGACTCATGGACCCTTACAGCCTGAAATCTATCTTATACCTGGTCTTTCAGTTAATTGAGATATGATAAACTATTTAAATTCAATTTGAAGAATTAGAAGAAATCACAAATGTGGAAGATATTAGCACAAAATAATGTGCTGGTTAGTTTTTATTAACTTGACATTAACTATTGCCACCAAGGAATACAGAACCTCAGTTAAAGAATTGCCTTCTTCAGATTGGCTTGTAGGCATGTCTGTGAGACATTTTCCATATTAGTATTTGATATCGGAGGGCCCAGCTCACTATGAGTGGTTCCACTCTTGGGCAGGTGATCCTCCTGAATTTTTTTTTTTATCATGACAAAACATTTATTTCTTGTTGCAAATAGATTTGACAATGTGCAAACAAAAGTGTTCAAATCTCGAATGAGATACCTCGAATCCCCTTTTCTACTCACTCACTAGGAAAAGTCAAATTTTACTTAGGGATGCTATTTGAAAGTTCTGTAGGGTGATGGTCCTTTAGCATCATTAGTGCCCTAGTATTACTTGGGTAGGTAACAAAAGTAGTGATGGCTGAGCTGAATCCAAAACTACTAATTAGAACCAATTGGAGTGTAGCAAGGGATTGATATATTTTTAGAGCTCTCCAATTGATATTGATCTACAATCTTTTTTTTTAGAGATTTTTTTAATTAGATATTTTCTTTATTTACATTTCAAATGTTATCCCCTTTCTTGGTTTCCCCTCCGAAAACCCCCTATCCCATCCCTCCTCCTGCTCACTGACCCACCCACTCCTGCTTCCTGGTCCTGGTATCCCCCAACACTGGGGCATTGAGCCTTCACAGGACCAAGGGCCTCTCCTCCCATTGGTGTCCCACAAAGCCATCTTCTGCTACTTATGCAGCTGGAGCCATGGGGCCCTCCACGTGTACTCTTTGGTTGGTGCTTTAGTCCCTGGTAGCTCTGGGGGGGGGGGGGAGTACTAGTTAGTTCATATTGTTGTTCCTCCTATGGGATTGCAAACCTCTTCAGCTCCTTGGGTCCTTTCTCTAGTTCCTTCATTGGGGACCCTGTGCTCAGTCCAATGGTTTTCTGAGAGCATCCAACTCTGTTTTTGTCAGGCACTGACAGAGCCTCTCAGGAGACAGCTATATCAGGCTCCTGTCAGCAACCACTTGTTGGTCCACAATAGTGTTTGGGTTTGATAACTGTATTTGGGATGTATCCCCAGGTGTGGCAGTCTCTGGATGGCCTTTCCTTAAGTCTCTGCTCCACACTTTGTCTCTAAATCTCCTCCCATGGGTATTTCGTTCCTCCTTCTAAGAAGGACTGAAGCATCCACACGTGGGTCTTCCCTCTTCTTGGCTTCATCTGGTCTGTGGATTGTATCTTGGGTATTTGGAGCTTTAGGGCTAATAGCCACTTATCAGTGAGTGCATACCATGAGGATTTTTTTTTGTGTGATTGGGTCACCTCACTCAGGATAATATTTCCTAGTTCCATCCATTTGCCTAAGAACTTCATAAATTCATTTTTTTTATGAAGTACTCCATTTTTTTTATGTAGTACTCCATTGTGTAAATGTACCACATTTTCTGTATCCATTTCTCTGCCGAGAGACATCTGGGTTCTTTCCAGCTTCTGGCTATTATAAATAAGGCTGTTATGAACAGTTTCTAAAATAAGGACTACTGATGGAACTTGAGGAGCACGGCAGTAAGCAGCACGTCTCCGAGGGCTCTCCTTGGATTCTGCCTTCAGGCTCCTTCCTAGATAACTACCCAGGCTTCCCTCTGTGATAGATTGTGTTTGGATAAGTAAGCTAATATAAGCCAACTAAGCCTTTCCTCCCCACGTTGCTTTTGGTCATGGCTGTTGTTATGGTTTGTATATATGCTCGGCCTAGGGAATGGCACTATTAGAAGGTATGGCCCTGTTGGAGTAGGTGTGGTCTTATTGGAATAAGTGTGTCACTGTGGGTGTGGACTTTAAGATCCTCATTCTAGCCGCCTGGAACCCAGTATTCTGCTAGCATCCTTCAGATGAAGATGTAGAACTCTCAGCTCCTCCTGCACCATGCCTGCCTGGATGCTGCCATGTCCCCACCTTGATGATGATTGACTGAACCTCTGAACCTGTAAGCCAGAACCAATTAAATGTTGTTCTTATAAGAGTTGCCTTGGTCATGGTGTCTGTTCACAGCAGTAAAACCCAAACTAAGACAGTTGTTATCTCAGTAACAAGAAAGTAACTACATAATGTGTAACAGTTTCCTCTGAGAATGAAACATTCCAAGCTGCAGAGAAGCTCCTTAAGCAGTAAGGTAAAGAACTCAAAAGAACTTTTAGCCTGGGCGGTGATGGCGCA